>NC_091475.1:34216689-34516689 GCF_036971445.1 Narcine bancroftii
TGGATTTATTAAAAAAAGACGAACAACGGACAATATCTGTAAATTTATTAACTTAATTCATGCAGTAGAAGGAAATAAAACTCCAACAGTAGCGGTTGCTTTAGACGCAGAGAAGGCCTTTGACAGAGTAGAATGGAATTATTTATTCAAAGTACTACAAAAATTCAGCCTACCAGAGCAATATATTAATTGGATTAAAGTATTATATAAGGGGCCATTGGCGAAAGTGATAGTAAATGGATATATATCAAAACAATTTAACTTAAGCAGATCAACAAGGCAGGGATGTCCACAATCTCCCTCACTGTTCGCGTTAGCTATAGAACCACTAGCAAAACTGATAAGAACAGAAAATAAAATAAGAGGGATAAAAATAAAAGAGAAGGAATATAAAATCAGTCTATTTGTAGATGACGTTATAATATACTTAACAGAACCAGAAATATCAATAAAAGAATTACATAGGAAATTGAAGGAATATGGAGAAGTATCGGGGTACAAGATCAACGCAAATAAAAGTGAAGCAATGCCAATGAATAATGTGGATTTCACAAAGTTTAAGAAAGAATCGCCATTTAAATGGCAAACACAAACAATGCGATACCTAGGTATACAACTAAATAAAAACCTCGGCATTCTATATGAACTCAATTACCATCCATTAATGAAAAAATTACAAGATGACTTAGAGCATTGGAAAGACTTACCACTAACACTGATAGGAAGGATAAACTGTTTGTTACAAATGTTTTAATTATCATTGTGTCTGTAAATGAACATTTTCCCAAGGATACAATACCTATTTCAGTCATTACCAATACACCTAACAGAGAAATTCTTCAAGGAGTTAAAGAAAATAATAAGGAAATTCTTATGGAAAGGGGGGAAACCGAGGATAGCACTAGATAAATTAACAGAATGGTACAAACAAGGAGGCTTACAACTACCAAACTTTAAGAATTATTATAGAGCCGCACAATTAAGATACCTATCAGATTTTTATCAAACAAGGGAAAAACCAGATTGGACCAGATTAGAACTAGATAAAATAGGGGAGAAGATACCTGAACATATACTATATAAATGGGATGAAAAATTGGTGCAACGTAGGAATTCACTGGTATTGCATTATCTGCTCAACATTTGGAAGAAGATTCACGTAGAAAGGAATAAAACAAATTACCAACTACCAAAACTAATATTGACACAAAATCAGATAATCCCTTTTACAATAGATAACCTTTCCTTTAGAGAATGGGGAGAAAAGGGATCAAAAGAATAGAAAATTGTTTTTTGGGAAATAAATTATTATCCTTTGAACAAATGAAGGATAAATATAATATAACTCATGATACAATGTTTGCATACTACCAACAGAAAACCTACTTGAAGGACAAATTGGGGAACAGTCTGATGTTACCAGAAGGAAGCAATTTTGAATATGTGATTACAGACACAATGATAATTAAAACATTTGTAACAAACATGTATATCAAACTGCAAGAAAAGGAGAACGAGGAAACAAACGGTAAATCTAAACAAAAATGGGAACAAGATCTAAACATAAAGATAAAGAATGAAACATGGGAGAAGCTATGCTCCGGAACTATGAGAAATACAATAAACACGAGGTTACGCATGATACAATATAACTGGATACACAAGCTGTACATCACACCTCAAAAGTTAAATAAATGGGACTCAACAGTATCAGACAGATGTTTTCGCTGTAAAAAGGAAACGGGAACAACAAATCATGCAATTTGGACATGTGAGAAAGTGAAACAATTTTGGGAAGATCTAAACCAGATATTAATTAAAATCACAAAAAGCAATATACCAAAAAACTCAGAGATCTTTCTCCTAAGTAATATAAGAAACAAAGAATTTGGACTCGATTTGGATGGAGCACAAAAAGATTTGTTATGATAGCCCTAGCTGTAGCAAAAAAATATATTATGTCAACCTGGAAATTAGAAGACTACTTGAGAATACAACAATGGTACATAGAAATGAATAAATGTATTCCATTAGAAAAAATAACATATAATTTAAGAAATAACATTACAATATTCGAACAAATATGGGAGCCATACATGAAACACAATAGAGAAATCCCACCATGGACTTCCACCACCTAAAATGACAGAAGGAGAAGATAACGAAAAGGACTGACTCAGTAAAATTTATTGTTTATTTTTATTAAGTGACAACATTGTTTAACAGGTTTAATGTATCTTATAGATTGAACTTCAAATAAATGGGGAAGGGGTGAGGGAGGGAGGGAAGGGAGGGGGGAAAAAGGGGGAGAAAACGACACTGTATATATTTAAGAAGAAAAATGTCTGTATGTATCTTGGTCAATATGGTTTATAGTGTGAAAAATAAAAACATATTTAAAAAAGACAACATCCACAGCCTTTCCTCCATCAACTTTCCTGGAAACTTCCTCTAAAAATGCTATAAGATTGGTTGAACACAACCTACCATGCACAAAGCCATGTTGACTATCCCTAATCAGTTTCTGGCTATCCAAATAATCGTACATCCGATCTCTTAGAACACCTTCCAATAATTCATGTGCTACTGATGACAGGCTCACTGACCTATAATTTTCAGGGTTACTTTTGGTGCTTTTTAAAAAAAACTTTTTATAAATATACATACCAAAATCTTCAATGTCATAATATATTAAACTTTTTCATACAAAAAACATAGACCCCCCCCCCTTTCCTACAAAATATAAATCTACACCCCGTCAGAGCTCACATTTATACTATCCATAAAAAATCTATGCGGGGAAGTCACATCTGTTTATATTGTAATAGCATCTGTAATTATTATTATTAGGCTCCAATATGGTCCAAATATGGCTGCCATATCCTTACAAATGTGTCATACTTGTTTTTTAGATTGTATGTAATTTTCTCCATAGGCATAATACTATTTATCTCTGCAGTCCATAGTGTGATGAGTAAGGTAGAGTTGGGGTTCCAAGAAGTTGCAATACACTTCTTAGCCTCTGCTAAAGCTATTGTGACAAAAGAAATTTGGAATTTAGTTCACTTATTATTTATTTCAATAAAATTACCTAAAAAACAAAGCTCCAGGTCGCTTGCAAAGGCCACCTCTGTTATCCTTGTTAACATTTCTGCAATATTCTGCCAAAAGGCCTCACCTTCACACACGAGCACATAGCATGTAAAAAAAAGTCCCTGTTTCAATCCTACATGTAAAACACGTTTACAATATTTCAGATTTTGACCTATGTAGCTTCTGTGGCGAGAGATATAATTGGTGTTGAAAGTTATACTGAACCAATCCATATCTTGCATTTATAATTGATGTCATAATATCCAAACACCAGTCAGACCAACATCTTTCTGATATTACAACACCTAAGTCCAACTCTCACCTCTCTCTCTTGACCTCAGTAAACCTGGTTTTGCACTTCCACTCTGGAGAGCTTAGTACATTTTTTGTTTTAAATTTGGGTGTATTCCCCAGCCAGATCATTTGCTCCATTTCATTAATTTCAGGTGGAACCAACGTTGGCCCCCATCTTTCTCTCAAGAATGATCTTAACTGGAGAAAACAGAAGAAAGTTTCATTAGCTACTCTCTATTTCTGTTTTAGTTGATCAATAGACATAAGAATCCCCTCTGCATAGCTGTCTTCAATGTGTCTTATTCCTTTGTCATACCAGGAGTTTAATATCTGTTACCTATATTCATAGGCCACAACACATTCTCATATAATGGTGCTCTCAATTATATGCCTGCTTTTTTCCCAATATACTCATTGATTTCTTGCCATACTTTAATTATATATATATATTAATACATGATTATCCATCTCTTTTATTGACTTAACGCTCCACTTATAGATAAAATCTTTAACTGCTCCCTCTTTCATTGAGTATAATCCCATTTGAATCTAAGGGTAGGGGGGTGTCTGCCTTCCTCAAAGAAAGATGAAAGCAATCTGGCTTGTGCTGACAAATAATACTTTCTAAAATCCGGTAGCCTAAGTCCTTCTAACTTATAATTCCATGTTAATTTTTACAGCTAAATTCTCGGCAACTTATTATTTCATAGGAATTGCCTAATGCATTTATTTAATAATTTAAAGAACTTTTTCAACAAAGAAAGAGGCAGAAATTGAAAAAGATATTGTAATCTTGGCATCACTTTCATTTTGACACAGTTAACCCTTCCAATAAAAGTAATTGACAAATCTTTCCATTTCTTCAAATCCTTCTCTATATTTTAATTTGTATACATTTTGTAGGTTATTATCAATCATGATTCCTAAGTATTTAATTCCATCTACTTTCCATTAAATTGACTTCCTTTTTAATATTTTTCATAATCAAAAGTTGTCAAAGGCATTATCTCATTTTTATCCATATTAAATGTTATAACCTGAAACTCTTCCACAGTTTTCTAGTGTACTTTGCAATTTCTCCAAAGACTCAGTTGGATCAGATAAATGTAATAGCACATCATCAGCAAATAGACTGATTTTATGTTTTTCCTGTCCAACTTTGAAGCCTTTAATATCCAGATTTCTCCTTAGATTCTCCACCAACGGTTCAATTGGAAGAATGAAAAGCTCTGGGGACAGGGGACACCCCTGTCTACTCTATCCACTCAGAGGGAAAACCGCTGACATTTAACTATTAGTTATAATTTTTGCTTGTTGTTTATGATAAAGATTTTTTTATCCAGTTTATAAATATTCTACCTATTCCAAATTTCTTCAACATTTTAAATAAGCAAGGCCATTCTAAGTGGTCAACTGCCTTTTCTGTGTCGAGGGAGACTGTTATTCTGGAATTCAATTTTGATTCAGCCGTATGTATTACATTGAATAGCCTACCAGACTATTTGAGGACTGTCTTCCTTTAACAAATCCTACCTGATCTTCATGTATAAATTTAGATAATATTGCCCCAGCCTTCACCAATATCTTATAATCAGCATTAGATATATGATGAGGTTTTTAAATGGGTCCCTGTATTTTTTCTATACTGCCCGGTCTAGCAGTTACATTATAAAAGGCATCAAAAGATCATTAAATTGTCCAGAGAATTCAGGCTAGAACCCATCCTCTCCCGGAGACATTAGCTTGGAGTGTTCAGAGCCTTCTCAATATCTTCTCTTGTGAAAGGAGCGACTAACTCCATCTGATCTCTCACCTCTAATTTTGGAAGCTCAACATTTGCTAGAAACTTGTCCATCTCATTATCATCTCTAATATTTGTGATTTATATAATTTTGTATAGTATTGCCTAAAAATATCATTAATCTCTTTTTTGGTTGTACATTAAAATATCAGGTTCTGTTTTAATTGCAATTATCATTTTTGATTACTCCTCTGACTTCACTTGCCAGGACAAGACCTGATGTGCTCGTTCCCCTAATTCATAATAGTTTTGCATGGTTTAAAAAATTTTTTTTCTGTTTTAGACATTTGTAATATGTTATATCTCAGTTTTTTATTCTCTAATAGTCTTTATTTTTCTTGTAAACCCGTCCTCTGATATACTTTCTCCTGTTCTGTTATTTCTTTCTCCAAACCATCCAGTTCTACATTATGTTCTCTTTTAAGAATTTTGTATAAGAAATAATTTGCCCCTCTCAGATAAGCTTTAAGTGTATCCCATATCAAAAATCTGTTGTCAGTGGAGGAGAGATTTGCCTCACAAAATAATTCATCTGTCTCCTAATAGACTCACAGAAGTCTGTCCTTTTCAACAATGTGGCATTAAGATGGCATTTGTATACATTTTCTTGTTTGTCCATTATTGCAATAGTTAAGGTTAATGATGAGTGGCCTGACAGTAGCCTTGACAAGTATTCCATTTTTACCACTCTGCTTTTTAAATGTGCAGACATTAAAAATAAATCATTCCTTCTATGTGAGTCATCGAACCTTGAGTAAAATGAGTAGTCTCTCCTTGTGGGTTTAAACTGCCTCCAAATATCAATCAGATTTAACTCTTTCATAAATGATAGCTTCGCTTTTGTGGCCTTTGCCCTCATTACTGTTCTCATTGATTTATCCAATATCGGATTTAGACAGAAATTAAAATTCAACTCCCTCCCCAACCAGTATTATTTTGTCTATCTTCCGCTACTTTTAAAAAGATATCTTTCATAAAGGCTTCATCATAATTTTGAGCATAAATATTCATAAATGTCCAGAATTCTGCATAAATTTTACAATGTACCATTTACAAACCGTCTGGCTTTGTCAATTGATATTGTTACGAGCCCATCGGACCCCCCCAGCAGCAATAGATTTTCACCAAGACAAATGGTTACTTAATCAAAAGTTGCTTTTAATTATCTTTAAGCATGAGAATTGAAACAAACTTTAACTTTTTACTATTGACTTACTTCACCTAACTTAACCTCCTTCTAATTCTAAGCGCATGTGAATGTACCTTTTTGCTCTCTACATCTAAAACATAAACCTGTTGTACTAAATCCATATCTCCTCAATTTCTTTTTCACTGTCTCATTTAACCTGTTAACATTCAGACATTAATTTTAACATTCTATCCATACCAATTTTTAAACAAATATTGTTCAACAGTAAAACCTTTTTGATTAATCAAATAATAGTGATCTTTCCCTTTTAAAAAAAAACATATATAATGCCCCGGCTCTGACAGTGACTTAAACAAAAAGTCCCAGAAGCCCATGTAAAAAGCCTGCAGAATCTTCCATGAAAGAGAACCCCTCCCTTTAGTGCCATCTTGCAAAACTGCCTTCTCCCAGTGGTATTATCCTCTTAAACCGGAGTCTCCACCTTGATACTATTTTTTTTAAACAATTTCTTGGTCTTTCTTGAGGTCTCTGTGCAAATTTCCATAACATTTAACAATAAATACAAGATGGTTCAAAAAATACACTTTTTACTTCATCCCATTGTAAACATTCTTCTTAATCTTCTTTTTAATATCTGTAATCTTTTCATAATCTTCTTAAAAATTCTTCCACTTCTTCCTTAGTCTTGATAAAACGTCCTTGAGGAAGGCTAGTGTAGAAATTGCATTACTTCTGTAATTGTATATCTGATCTCTTTGAACAGCTTCCAATAATTTGCCTACTACTGACGTCAGGCTCACTGATCTATAATTTCCATGGTTACTTTTGGAGCCTTTTTTAAACAACGAAACAATGTGAGCTACCCTCCAATCATCCAGCACCACACCTGTGGCTAAGGACATTTTAAATAATTCTGTCAGATTTCTACACTAGCCTCCCTCAAGGACCGAGGGAATATCTTGTCAGGCCCTGGGGATTTACCCACCCTTATACAGATTAAAGAGGAGGAAGTGTTTGATGTCTTAAAGCAAATATCAAACACTTCCTCCTCTTTAATCTGTATATGTTCCTTGACCTCACTGCTTGTTTTCCTTACTTCCCATGGCTCTGTGTGTATACTGATGAAAAAAAAATTTAAAATCTCCCCCATCTCTTTTGGCTCCTTATAATGTTGACCACTCTGATCTTCAGGGGAACCAATTTTGTCCTTTGCTATCCTTTTGCACTTAGGATTTTCTTTCACCTTATCTGACAAAGCAACCTCATGACTTTTTTTGCCGCCTTGATTTCTTAAGGTTTATCTTGCCTCAAGTACTTCATTTGCTCCACTGCCTATACCTGCTATGCACCTCTCTTCTTCCAAACCATATCCCAAATATCTCTCTAAAACCAATGTTCCCTCAGTCTCCTAACCTTGCCTTTAATCCTGACAGGAACATACAAACTCTGTACTTTCAAAATTTCACCTTTGAAGGTCCTACATTTACATTGCACATCCTTGCCTGTAAACAATTTATCCTAATATGCACATTCTATATCCTTCCTCATTTCTCAAAATTAGCCTTTCTCCAATGAACTTGAAACTAATGGCATTATGATCACTGGACCAAAAGATGTTCCCTTCACATACTTCTTTCACCTCTCCTGTCTCGTTCCCTAAAAGGAGATCTAGTATTGCATTTTCAATAGTTGGTACCTCTATAAATTGATTTAAGAATCTTTCCTGAACACATGACAAACTCCAAGCCATCCAACTCTTTTACAGTATGGGAGTCTCAGTCAATATGTGGAAAATTAAAATCCATTACTATCACAACCTTATGTTTTCTGCAGCTGTCTGATATCTCTCTACATATTTGCTCCTCCAATTCTCATTGACTATTGGGCGGTCTATAATACAACCCTCTGAGTGTGGTCATACCATCTCCACCATATGGCCTCAGTAGAAGAACCCTTTGGCTTGTCCTGTCTGAGCACATATGTGATATTGTCCCTGACAAGCAATGCCACTCCTCCCCCTTTCATCCCACCCCCCCCCCTCCCACCCCTGTTCTATCACGTCTAAACCAATGGAAGCCTGGAACTTTGAGCTGCCAGTGGTGCCCCTCTTGTAGCCAAGTTTCACCTGATGGCCACAATGTCATAATTCCACGTGTCAGTCCATGCTCTAAGCTTGTCTGCCTTTCTTACAACTTGCATTGAAATAGATGCACTTTAGACCATTTAGCTTTCTGAGCACCTTCTTCCCTGAAAGAGTAACTGCACTCACTTCCGTTCCCTGATATCTTTGGACATCCAGCACACTACTAATGTCTTCCACAGTGAAGACTGATGCAAAATACTCATTTAGTTCCTTTGCCATCTCCTTATCTCCCATTATTATTTTTCCAACATCATTTTCTAGTGGTCCTATGTCTACTCTCACTTATTCTTTATATACTCGAAGAAGCTTTTTGTATCCTCTTTGATATTATTTGTTAGCCTACTTTGGTACTTCACCTTTTCCCTCAATATGAGTTTTTTTAGTTTCCTTCTGTAAGTTTATAAAAACATTCCAATCTGCCATTTTCACACTACTTATTTTCTTCCTTGAATGCCCTCTCTTTTGCTGTAGCAGATTGCCCATGAGCCAGCCTAGACTAATGTGTTCATGATGACCAACCCTCACTAATAGGCGTCTACTGGTAAGGAAGTCAAGCATCCAGTTGCAGAGAGAAGATCCCTTTTTTGTAAATGTTGCTGGTACAGTAAAAATCCCTATTATCCAGCACTCAAACAACCAGAAACTCAAACATCCAACAAAACCATTGAGGAAATAAATAAATTAATTACAAATAAATAAGAATAAAGTTCTAAATAAAAGTTTAAAATTGTAAAAGTAGATGTTTTTTGAAGCAACACCCATCCCGTTGATGAAGATGGGAGCAAACATTCAGCCAGCATAGCACCCGACTCGTGCCCTGTCCATAGCAGTTGTTTGAACAAAGTTTGAATAAAATGACAGGACCCAGGATGAAGAGCCGGCCAATGCCGCTTGAGCGACACTACCAAAGTGTCTCCCTATCCCTGCCTTTGTTAGTATATTATTAAGAATACTGGTAAGGCTTTATCTGTAACTTGGGGGAAGGGGGGAGTTAATTATAACAGTAGCATGGTTAGTGTAGTTGCTTAGTGCAATGCTGTTACTGCACCAGTGAGTGGGGTTCAAATTTAAAGGATGGTGTGCCGAAGGCCTGACTGTGACACTTGCATGGAGGTAAATCAGGTTGCTCCGAGGGCCTGACCGTGTCAATTGCATGGAGGTGAATCAGTTGTGCCAAGGGCCTGACCGGTGCACTAGTGTGGAGGTGAGTTGGGTTGCGCCAAGGGTCTGATCAGGTAACCAGGATGAAGAGCCGGTTGATGCTGCTCGCCATTGGGGCAGCTCTCCCAAAGTGTTTCCCTATCTCTGCCTAGTAAGAGTCTATATTAGTATCAGGTATATTAGTCAGGCTTTATCTGTAAAATTGGGGGAGGGGGTTAATTATGACAGTGGCACAGTTAACATAGCAGCTAGCACAACATTGTTACAGTGCTAGTGATCAGGGTTCGAATTTAAATGCAAATTTTGTAAGTTACGGGAATTACTTGATTAAAGTTAACTTTACAGAATTAAAGATTACAATTCTGAATTGTTTTCAAATTATTTTACATTTTGCACTGTCTTTTGTCTTCTAAATAGTGCATTCTTAATGTTGGTGTATTAGTTAGACATTTTAAGAGTGAGCCTCAGTCAATCGGAAAATTCGTATTTCCAGCATCTGCTATCCCTGTAGGTGCCAGATAATGGGGATGTTACTGTATAATGGTTTTGAACATCGAGCTGTAATCAATTAACAGCAGACTGACTTGAGTGTTCTTGTGGTTCAGGCAATCTAATGTTGAGTGGGAGACTAATGAGATGACATCTGCTGTTGACCTGTTGTGATAATAGACAAATTGAAGTAGGACCTTGACCTTCCTGAGATAGGTTAATACAAGAGGAGGAGAATAGGAGTTAGATTCCTGAGATAGGAGTTGATCTATTCCATAACTCACCTCTCCAAGCATTTCAATATAATAGATGCAAGTCCCACTGGCCAATAGTTGTCGAGATAAGCCATCTTGTTCTTCTTGGGCACTGGTGTAATGGATGTCCCTTTAAAGCAGATGGGGACATCAGACCATAACAGTGAGAGTTTGAAAAGGTCTGTAGAAACTCCAGCCAGTCAATTTTCATGGGTTTTAATGAAGTTATAGGAAAAAAATCTGAAGAAAGGGATTAATCCGACTTTTAAAAGGCAGGGATTAATCAAAGATAGTTAGCATGGCTTTGTTAGAGGACTAACCGGACTAATCTTTTGAAGAGTACTGATGAGGCCAGTGTTGTTGATGTTTACATGGATTTCATTAAATTGGTGAAGTCCCACGTGGGAAACTTGTCCAAACAGTAAATGCAATCCAAGGCAAGTTGTTAAATTAGATCCAAAATTGCCTTTGTAAAGAAGGCTGAAGTGATTTTGGAGGGTTGTTTTTGTGATTGGAAACCTGTGAACAGTAGTGTGCCATGGCAGTTGCTATTATATTACATTAACTATTTGGATGCGAATGTTATGATGAATAAACCCAGAGTTTACAACAAAATTGGGGGTTCTGTTGATAGCAAGGAGGTTAGTGTTCAGCTACAGGACAATAGTGATGAGTTGGTAAAATGGTCAGATTATATATATATATATATATATATATTAAAAACATAAACACAAAAAAATTATACCCTTCCCACCCATCAGCTCTTAAGGAGAGCTAAAAAAAAAAGGAAAAATATATAATACATCAAAGTACATTTAAATGTATATATTCCAAATACGGTAACCACTTATTGACAAAAAAAAGAATAATTATAATGCAAATGATATGTAATTTTTACCATAACAATACAAGCTTTCAATTCATTATGCCATCGCGTTATATTAATCACTATGTTATCTGTCCATGTACTTGCTACACATTTTCGAGTGACAGACAGTACTAAACGGACAAATGCAATTTGAAATTTATCCAGCCCTAATCCCTTTAAAGGAACTATATAACCCATTTTAAAAATAGATAGATCTAATGGTAACTTAATATTATATAATTTTTCCAAAATTAACTTAATTTCTTCCCAAAATGGTTGTACATATACACAAGACCAGACAGCATGTAAAAAAAAGTACCAGTACATACACCACATCTAAAACAAATTAATAAATAAAATTAATAAAACCATATTTTTTCAATTTCTCTGGAGTTATATTTAACTGATGTAAAAAATTATAATTAACCATTTCTACTGTACATGCATCAATTTAGTTACACTGTCATAGCACATATCTGCCCAATAATCTTCAGGAAAAACAAAAGCTAAATAATTTTCCCACTTAAGCTTAGACTTCTCCCATTCCAGTTTATCCATATTGTCTTGTAACACTTGATACATAACAGAAATATATCCCTTTTTTGGTAGAGAAGAAATCAAAGATTCAAATTCCATCAATACAGGTAAAGTCATCTCTCTATCATGCATGTCTTTCACCAAAGCTCGAAGTTGATAATAAACAAACAAAGAATTTTCAGAAATATCAAAACATTCCCTCAATTGATTAAAGGAAAGAAACTGTCCTCTTCAAAACAGTCCTGCAATGTCTTTATAGCCTTAAAATCCGAACTCTTTAAATACTTATTAAATATCGAAAAAGGAATAAGCTGATTATAAAGGGGTTAAAATTGACAATTTACCTTTTGATCCTAAAATCTTATTTATTTGAGTCCACACCTCTAATAAATGCTTTAATATTGGCATATTATATTCCTGCAACAAATTTATATTCCATCGATATATAAATTGATGCACCTCAATTTCAGAAATGCAAGCCATCTCAACTTTCACCCAACTTGGGAGTTGGTTCAAATCCATCAATCTACTCATAAATTTCAACTGGGCTGCTTCATAATAATTTTGAAAATGAGGTAATTGAAGCCCACCTAACACATACTTCCAAGTAAGTTTATATAATGCTACCCGCGATAATTTACCTTTCCATAAAAATTCTCTTACGGCTTTATTTAAATCCTGAAAAAATCCCGTTAGAAGAGGACACGGTATTGATTGAAATAAATATTGAATTTGAGGAAAATATTCATCTTAATACAATTAACTCTACCCATTAAAGTTAGCGGGAGATCTTTCCATTTAATTAAATCTGCTTTAATCTTTTTTTAATAAAGGAACATAATTTAACATATAAAGATTGATGATCAGCATTTACAATTATTCCTAAATATTTAATTTTATCAGACCATTTCAATTTTATAATATCTTTATATTCTGAATAATCTCCTTCTCCAACTGTCAAAATTTCACTTTTATCCCAATTAACCCTATATCCAGATAGTGTTCCATATTGCAATAAACATTCCTGCAGATGCGGGTCTGTCAAATATATCAAAATATCATCTGCAAATAAATTAATCTTATATTCTTCATTCCTAACTCTCATCCCTCTTATCTGTTCATTCTGTCTTACTGTTTGAGCTAATGGTTCAATAGCCAATGCAAATAAGGCTGATGACAATGGACACCCTTGTCGAGTCTAACGTGTCAATTTAAACGGTAATGAAACTTGACCATTTGTCACCACCCTGGCATTCGGGTTTGTATATAAAGCTTTAACCCAACCAATTAAAAAAGGGGCCAAATTTAAACTTCTCCAACACCTTAAATAAAAATTCCCATTCAACCCTGTCAAAGGGTTTTTCCACATCAAGCGGATGTGGATGGTTGGGCTGGTGTCGATATGCATTGACCAAAGTAATCAATTGAAGAATATTATCTGATGTGTTTCTATTCTTAATAAAACCGGTTTGATCAATAAATAAATAAATATATATCTATATCTATATATATAGATATATATCAATTTAGGTAAATACTTAGTAAGTCAATTTGCTAACACTTTTGCTATAATTTTATAGTCTACATTCAGTCGAGAAATAGGTCCATATGAAGACACTTTCAACTGATAGCCAAGTTAACCATATAACCATTTACGGAGCGGAAACAGGCCATGTTGGCCTTTCGAGTCCGCACTGGTTCACTGATTCTTTCCCTCTTTCCCATTTTTCCCATTCTTTCCATTCTGTCCCTTTCCATTGGCAAATGGAATTTAATCCTATTGGGTGTGATATGATGCGCTTCGGGAAGTCTAATAAAGGATGTACACAATGAATAGTATGATCCTAGGGAATATATTGTGGAATATTGGTGAAGAAGGCAGCACAGGTAGATAAGGTGGTGAAGAAGGCATACAGGATACTTGTCTTCATCAGCCGACTTGCAGAATAAAAATAGAGAGGTTATGGTACAACTTTGTTGAACATAGCTTAAATATTGTGTGCAGTTCTGAGCACCATGCTATAGGAGGGAAGTGATTGCATGTATCTGGATAAAAGTAGAAGAATTTTCCTCGAATGTTGCCTGTGATTAAATGTTTCCATTATGTAAAGAGATTGAATAGGGTAGGTATGTTTTGCTTGGAGGAGTGGAGGCTGATAGAGTTGTATGTATTTATGAGGAACAACATGAGGGCAAATAGTATAAATCTTTTATTTATTGTTTGGATGTCTAAAGTTAGAAGGCATAGGTTTTTGCCAAGGAGTAAAAGGTTTAGATGTAATCTGAGGAAGAATTGATGGTGTTTGGAATCTGGAGAGCATTGATTGTGTGAATGGTGTAGAAAGAGACTCTCATGAGAAATATTTAGACAATCAGTATGGATCAGGTGTTGATATATGAGATTAATGTGGATAGATTCTTGGCATAGGCATGGTGGATCTAAGCACATATTTCTCTGCTGTATGATCCAATGACTCTTTGATAATTGCTTGATTGTCATCTTATCTACCAGCAAGGACTTTCATCACTCAGACTTCATTCTTCAGTGGCTGTATTAAAGCAGAAGAGTCATCAGTTCCCTGTCTTGGGTATGCAAATCTTACTGATTGAAGTTCAGAAAATCTCTGATGGAACCAGAGCTGCACGGTTAGCATATTGGTTTGTGCAACACTGTTACAGCACCAGCAACTTGGGTTCGAATCCGGCGCCGTCTCACTGTGTCTGTGCGGGTTTCATCCAGGTACTCTGGTTTCCTCCCACCTTTAAAAAAAAAGGTACTGTGGTGGTAGGTCAATTGGGTGTAATTGGGCAGCACAGGATCGTGTGCCAAAAGAGCCTGTCTCTGTGGTGTATCTAAACTTTTTTTTAAAAAATCCTAGAATGACTAGAAGCAAAATAAGAGCATACTGTAAATCATAAGTATTGGTACTAGATCTCATTCCATTGTGGCTATAAAAGTCTGCCACCAGCTGACCTGGCACTCTGTTCTTCCTTAGGGATTGATATTCAGGCTCATCACATGCTATCGTCTCCTGAAAATCTTGAGTACCAGGTATACACCACCCACTGAGAACTGCGTGTCCCTTTGATTCTCTTTCTCCTGCAAATCTTAAGTTCTTTGAGCAGCAGAGTTTTACAATGGTTCTACTGGCCATTGTGGTCTTAATCTGAGATCCAAGGAGAATCATTGACCCCAGTGATGTGAATGATGGTCATTCTAGACCACCAAACGTGCACACCTCTTAGTATGACTAACAGACCAGAATCCTTTTGTTTCAATAGGAGCAGAGAAGTTTTGAGTAGTCAATATCAGTTAACTGAGTAAACATGTGTTTATTGACGAGCCACCTTTCTAATTTGCCGTGGTTATGGTCATAACTTAACAGATTAGGGGTGATTTCCTGATAGGATATCTGGTTTAATCCCTAACTCCCTTTAACTGCATCCAATCTGTCACCAAGTGAAAATTCCCCCCTCACATCCAACAGCTATGGGAGAATCTGTGAAATGTAATTATATTTGAAATGCAGAATTAACTAGAGTTCCTCTGGATGTCGATCTGGAGCTAAAAGGCAATGCTGTTGAATGATCTCTTTTGTGAAATGTTTACAGGTGCTGATAACATATCAAAGATATTTCACAATATTTGATTTGATTTCATCTCAGTGTACCTAACTAACTTTGTTATTAGTTTATTAATCCCCAAAATGACAGTAACTTTGTCTGTAAAGAATAGATTTTTCCCACAATCCTAAATCAAAGGTAAAGGAGATTGAAACTGAACATGATTCCTTTGTCCTTGCCCATGAATTTGCCATGTCATTCTGTTGTACATTAACTCATACAGACTTTAAACTGCAAATGTTTACTGCCTGAACATACAAATGAAAGAGTAAACAGTTGGGACAATCTTCCATCAAAAAGCACAAAAGTTTAACTTGTTCTTTCTAGGGGTATATATTACATGTATGGATCTGGTGTAAATGTGAACATGCACACTATATTTGAGATTTCTCCTCCCCCCCCCTCCCCCCCCTCCCCCCCCCCTCCCCCCCCCTCCCCCCCCTTCCCCCCCCCCCTCCCCCCCACATTAGTGGCTGGAATATGGGCAATGTTTTTGTGAGATGTTAGTTAAATTTACAGGAAAGCTGAGAGCTCATCAGTTTTACATCACAACACTGTCAAGGAGTGGTGGGTCATTAAAATCTAGTTGGTTTGGGTCCTTTTTATTCAGGTGCCTGCCTGTTTTTTGCTTGTACTTTGTCGAAGGGCTGAAGCCCGAAATGTTGGTTACTCTTTACTTCCCATAGATTCTGTGTGATGTGCTGAGTTTCTCCAGCACATTTGTGTGTTGCACTCAACCCCAACAACTGCAGTCTTTCATATTTAATTTGGTTTGGGTTTTCCTGTGTTAGTTTGTGTGTTGGTATAAGCAGTTCTCCTCAAGCCATCTCAATGGGGGGATTATAATCCCTGAATGTCAGATTGTGTGTGACCTGTGGAGAAACCCCCACTGAGGTAACTAGATGTTACCTTCAGTGTGAGGGCAGCCAGTGATCTTTGGTTAGGGCGAAGGATGGATGGGGAGTAGGGATGAGTGGGGCTGTTGAGGTATTGAAGCCTTTGATGATACATCCCACAATGCTCAGAATGTTAGCAAACAAAAATCTTTACTTCAAGTTGTAGAGAGAAATACCAGATCAGATGAGTGAAGGGTTGGCTCAAGAGGATGGTTTCAAGTAGAGATGGTTCATGAGAAAAAGTTGAGACTAGGAAGCTGAAAGCACAGATCCTCCAGTTAAATTCAAGGGACTACTCAAGACCACCTTTAACATATCTATAGGATGATTGTTGAGTTTCATAGATCAGGAAAGAGGGGTAGATGAAAGATTTTAAAATCAAGATATGTTATCAGTGTGGGAGCGGGTATAAATTATGATGAATATATGTAATGGGTGAAGGAGGCGTGAGGAGAGTTGAGATGTAGGCAACAGCATCGAGGATGACTTCCAATTTATGTATCTTAGAAAAAGTGGGAGGCTTGGCCAAAAGACCACTGGAACAGTCAGGCCATCTGTAGTTATGTAAGCCCGACTGATGGACATATGAGTAAGTTGCTATAATATTAAATTCAAAAGTCTGAGTATGCCCAAATGTTTGTTCCTACAAATTGCAGTACTAGCTTCTTCTCTCTCTCTCTCTCTCTCTCTCTCTCTTTCTCTCTCTCTCTCTCTCTCTCTCTCTCTCTCTCCCTCACTCTCTCTCTCTCCCCACTTTTAGCAGTTGTTCTTTTGTTTCAGTCATGTGTGCTTTTGATGCCAAACATTACTACAAAGGTTTGGTGGGCATATCAAGTGATTTTTGTGTATTATACAATTTCTGGATAAAATTACCGATGAACATGCGTGAAAATGGAGACAGCCCATATCTAGAGACATTGACAAGGGTATGAGCAGCAGAAAAGCCAGGGCAGGTGGAACTGAGCCTTTCTTGTGACGGAAACATGTTGTATAAATACATGGGCTTCTTGGTACTACTGCTGACTGAGGCAAATAACGGGTAGATTTCAACATCCAGTATTGAAGGCTAATCTCAAATGACAGTGGTGGCTTGTAGAATATATCAAAAGTCAAACCACAGGTAAATAGTTCTTCAGCATTCACTCACTTTCATATGCACCAACTTCTTCCCATATTAGAAAGAAATCAACACATTTAATATATTAACTATCGACATAAATGTTTATACGGTCTGTTTAAAAAAAAAAGTTCAAAGTTCAGATTTATTGTCAGAGTACACATATGACATCGCTTACAACCATAAGATTTTTATTGTGGGCCAGACAGAATTTCTACTTCTTCAGTTTAAAAAAAAACTGTGCTCTAAACTTCACATGCTTTTCATATTTACTGTTGAACATTGCATAGTTTTGTCTTTATCGCTTGCTACACCAGAGGTTATTTAAGGTTCAAGGTTCCTTTCATTGTCATGTAACAATTCATTAAAATTATAACTACATGATATACTTCTGCTTGCTGAAAGGAAGACAAAGAGTTGTCATTAGAATGGCCTGGTGCCCCTTACAATACAAGAGAAAGAAAAGCAAAAGAGAGTCCCATCAGAGTTACTGAGAGCCTATAGATTCACTCTAGTGCTCTTGCAGCCATTGGCAACCTGAGGTCCAGATTCAAACCTATGACACGATCAGGAAGAATTCCAAACCTGAGGCCCTTTGGATGCCCTTCTTGCCCTCAGCACCCTCTTGAATCCCAACTCTGATACCTGGTTCTCATGAACCAGTATCCAGCAGCCTGCAACCTATTTGGGTCCTTCAGCTGCTGAACCCTTCGCTGGTCCGCTGCTGTGGTTGCTGTACTGTAGTGTCGTCTCCTCTGCTTCTGCTTCTCAACAGGGGCTGTTATCCCCATTTCTGGTGTCCTGAGCCAAGCCACTGCTCCCTGGAGTCTGCAACCTCTCATGCCAAGCACAGATGCTGCCATCTTGGGCACACACCTTGTAGTTGCAATATTTTATTTACAAACTTCCATCAGCTCCTTTAACAGGCCATTTTAAGCCTGTATAGATCCGCCAGCATTAGGACCAGGCGGTTGAAATCTTCAGAGCTGCGGTATGTCTCCACTCTTGTGGATCTACACCAGTGACAGTGATGTTGTTATAGCAGCTCCAGCAGAGCTGCTTTTTTTTTAAACATAATACAATTTTTTTTGTATATAAATATCAGCTGTGCTTGAAGGAATACTTGCTTAGTGAGGCAGAATCTGGAGTATTTTGCTCAGTTTTGGACCTTTAATTTAAGAAAGGTATCATTAGTGTTAGAGGTAATCTGGAAGTGATTCATTCAGCTAATTCCTAGGATGAGAGTGTTGTCCTATCATGAACACTGTTCTCTCTCAGATGTACGTGTGTACGTGCACACACACATTTTGCAACCAGCGTACAAAGGAAATTAATGTGCGCACCAAAGGTTAGTTACCTAGTTCAAAGTATAGAATAACATCTTAAATAAACATGTTTTACTTTGTAGAATGCAATTATTTTTGTATTATATTAAAACTTGCCAATACAACTTTATTAACCATGAGAGATAGGCTGTGTCTAAATTATCTTGAAACAATTTCAAGATTACATTTACACAGCATTCAGTGTGCACATTGTCACAGGAAACAAATTTGCACAACATCAGATTTTTGCGCACATTGACTATTAAAAATTAAAGGGAACGTGAATGGCTAAATAAATGCTAGCTTCTTGTTTGGAATTTAAAATATGAAGGGTGATCCATTGAAACATATAATTGAGTATAATAAGGTAGATATTATGATGTTTTCATAAATGATTCTCAAACAAGAATATTAATTATAAGATGAAGGGTCAATCATTTAAAATTTAGGTGCCCAGATATTTGTTCTTGCAGAGCTTAGTAAATCTGCAACATTCTACCTCAGGGGGTGGTTGATGCTCACACCACTAGAAGTATTTAAAAAAGAGCTTGATAAGATTTTGTAAATTGTAGAATTGAGGGCAATGAGAAACTAACATGGAAGAGGAGGTGAAGCCTGGGGTAAATCAGCCATGATTATATTGAATGGGAGGGAGTAGACATGAAACTTACTTCTGCTCATATTGTTCTTTCTCCGTCTGAACGTCTTGAATCAGGATGTGAAATTTGCTGGCTGTTTGGGGCGGAAGGATGGATAAATCAGTAGTGTTACAGGTCAGAATTGTGCATGTGCTTCTGATATATGGTTAGATTGGGGTGGGGAGCATCTGAGGCTCTGCCTGTCCTCTTTGCATGAGTTCAGTGCAGTAGTCCAAAGTCAAGAGACTGACACTCCAAATGGGCAGAGATGGTGGTATGGAAGGGAAGTGCTACCCCTTGCATGAAATATTAAACCTGATCCCCAAGTCTCCTCTCATCTAGAAAGAAAAGGTTGCATGGTAGTATTTTGAAACTGTGCAGAACATTCATCATGCTGCTCTGCTCAATAATCATTCATATTTAACATAATTTTTAAAAAGAGATTATCTGCAGTAATAATATGGTAGCAATTGAGAAAGAGCAGAAGAGATTAACCAGGATGTTACCATGTATGGAAGGCCACAGGTATAAGGACAGCTTGGATAGGCAGGTTTTTTTCCCCTATGGAATATAGGAAGCTGAAGGGTAACCTTGCTGCAGAAGTTTATAGGGTGATTAAGAAGGTGTGAAGTGTACCCCTAAGATCCTGCTGTTCCTCTACAATGTTAAGCTTTCTGCCATTAACTGTGTACTCTGCCTTCAAGTTTGGCCTTCCAAAGTGAAACACCTCACAATTCTCCAGATTGAACTCCATCTCTCACCTCTCTTCCCAACTCTGCATCCTGCCTATTTCCCATTGTAACAACATTATCCACCACATCTCCAACCTTCATATCATCTGAAAAATTACTGACACACTTCTCCACTCTTTTATCCAAGTCATTTATAAACATCACAGAGGTCCTAGAACAGATTCCTGCAGAACTCCATTGGTCTCTGACCTCCATTCATTAATTCCTTTATTATGTGTGTAGTACACAGAACTCAAAACGGTCAACCAGTTTACCTACCTCGGCTGCACCATTTCATCTGATGCAAGGATCGACAAAGAGATAGACAACAGACTCGCCAAGGCAAATAGCGCCTTTGGAAGACTACACAAAAGAGTATGGAAAAATAACAACCTGAAGAGACACACAAAGATCAGCATGTACAGAGCCGTTGTCATATCCACGCTCCTGTTCGGCTCCGAAACATGGGTCCTCTACCGGCATCACCTACGGCTCCTAGAACACTTCCATCAGCGCTGTCTCCTCTCCATCCTCAACATTCATTGAAATGACTTCATCACCAACATTGGAAGTACTTGACCTGGCAGAGTCAGCAAGCATCGAATCCATGCTGCAGAAGACCAACTGTGCTGGGTGGATCACGTCTCCAGAATGGAGGACCATCGCCTTCCCAAGATCGTGTTCTATGGTGAGCTCTCCACTGGCCACCGAGACAGAGGTGCACCAAAGAAGAGGTACAAGGACTGCTTAAAGAAATCTCTTGGTGCCTGCCACATTGACCACCGCCAGTGGACTGATATCGCCTCAAACCGTGCATCTTGGCGCCTCACAGTTCGGTGGGCAGCAACCTCCTTTGAAGAAGACCGCAGAGCCCACCTCACTGACAAAAGACAAAGGAGGAAAAACCCAACTCCCAACCCCAACCCACCAATTTTCCCTTGCAACCACTGCAACTGAGCCTGTCTGTCCCGCATTGGACTTGTCAGTCACAAATGAGCCTGCAGCAGACGTGGACATACCCCTCCATAAATCTTCGTCCTCGAAGCCAAGCCAAAGAAAGAAAAAAGAAAAAAAAGTAATAAAAAAGAGTGCAGAAAAATTTTATGTAGATGTTACCTGAAATGGATGGCTATAGTTACATGGAGCTATTAGAGAGATTATTCTTACTGAAATATAGGAGGCTGAGGGGTGACAGGTGAATCAAGAACAGCATATTATAAGCTTTCTTAACTACCCTATCAACTTGCATGACAACCTTGAGAGATCTATGAATTTGGACCCCAGAATCCCTCTGTTTTTCTGCACAGTTAAGAATCTTGCCATTAACCATGTGTTCCACCTTGAAGTTCTGAAATACAACACTTCACACTTATTCTGATTGAACTCCATCTGCCACTTGTCCACCCAATTCAGCATTCTGTCTATTCCTGTTGTCACCTTTGACAACCTTCTACACTATCCCAAAACCTTCAACCTTCTTGTCATCTGCAAACACACTGAGCCATTCCTCCACTTCTTCATCCAGGTCATTAATAAAAATCACAAAGAGCAGAAGTTCCAGAAGAGATCCCTGTGGAATTCCAGTAGCCATTGAATTCTAGGCATAACATATTCCATTTATTACTACTCTCTGCTTTCTGCAGGCAAGCCAATGCTGAATACTCACAGCCAAGGTTCCATGGATCCTATGCCACATGATTGATTCTACAAGAGGAACCTTGTCAAATGGCTTACTTAAAATCCATATATCCCACATCTAGAACTTTACTTTCATCAATTTCTTTTGTCACTTCCTCAAACAAACTCAATTAGGCTCGTGAGTCACAACCTGCCCCTCACAAAGACATGCCAACTCTTCCTGAGAAGACTATCCTTCTCTAAATGCTTGTATGTATTGTTCCAAAGAATCCTCTCCAATAGTTTATCTACCACTGGTCTATATGGTTCCCAGGATTCTCCCTATTACCTTTTTATCTTTTTTAAACAAGGGAACAACATTTGCCATTCTCAAATCCTCTAGTAACCTCCCCTGTAGCCAGGGAGGACAAAGATCATTGCCAATACCCCAGAAATCTCATCCCTAGCTTCCTGTAGTAACCTGGGGTATATCCTGTCCAGTCCAGGGGATTTACCAATCTGAATGCTTTTTTTTAAGAAGATCTAGCACTTCCTCTTTCTTAACCTCAATATGCTCCACCACAAAAGCTTGCATAATACTGACCTCACATTGTTCATCAGAGAGGGACCTTAATCACTTATGCAAAGTTTTCATTTAGGACCTCCCATTACCTCCTCTTCCTCCAGGGATGTTCCCTCCTTTTTCCTTGTGGCCCTATCTTCATTCTAGTCATCCTTTTTTTCACCTATGCTCAGAATGCCTTAGAGTTTTCCTTAATTCTGTTTCCTAAAGTCTTCTTGTGCCCTCTTTCAGATCTCAGGATAGGAAATGTGTTGAGGAGTTGTGGGCCAAATGAAGGCAAATAGTATTGGTGTACTTGGGCATCATGGTTGATGTGGATGAGCTGGATCCATGGGGCCTGTTTCTGCACTACACATTTCTAGCATTCTGTGATATAGTATCCCATTGTGGCTTCGCGGACGAAGATTTATGGAGGGGGTAAAAAGTCCACGTCAGCTGCAGGCTCGTTTGTGGCTGACCAGTCCGATGCGGGACAGGCAGACACGATTGCAGCGGTTGCAAGGGAAAATTGGTTGGTTGGGGTTGGGTGTTGGGTTTTTCCTCCTTTGCCTTTTGTCAGTGAGGTGGGCTCTGCGGTCTTCTTCAAAGGAGGCTGCTGCCCGCCAAACTGTGAGGCGCCAAGATGCACGGTTTGAGGCGTTATCAGCCCACTGGCGGTGGTCAATGTGGCAGGCACCAAGAGATTTCTGTAGGCAGTCCTTGTACCTTTTCTTTGGTGCACCTCTGTCACGGTGGCCAGTGGAGAGCTCGCCATATAATACGATCTTGGGAAGGCGATGGTCCTCCATTCTGGAGACGTGACCCATCCAGCGCAGCTGGATCTTCAGCAGCGTGGACTCGATGCTGTCGACCTCTGCCATCTCGAGTACCTCGACGTTAGGGGTGTGAGCGCTCCAATGGATGTTGAGGATGGAGCGGAGACAACGCTGGTGGAAGCGTTCTAGGAGCCGTAGGTGGTGCCGGTAGAGGACCCATGATTCGGAGCCGAACAGGAGTGTGGGTATGACAACGGCTCTGTATACGCTTATCTTTGTGAGGTTTTTCAGTTGGTTGTTTTTCCAGACTCTTTTGTGTAGTCTTCCAAAGGCGCTATTTGCCTTGGCGAGTCTGTTGTCTATCTCATTGTCGATCCTTGCATCTGATGAAATGGTGCAGCCGAGATAGGTAAACTGGTTGACCGTTTTGAGTTTTGTGTGCCCGATGGAGATGTGGGGGGGCTGGTAGTCATGGTGGGGAGCTGGCTGATGGAGGACCTCAGTTTTCTTCAGGCTGACTTCCAGGCCAAACATTTTGGCAGTTTCCGCAAAGCAGGACGTCAAGCGCTGAAGAGCTGGCTCTGAATGGGCAACTAAAGCGGCATCATCTGCAAAGAGTAGTTCACGGACAAGTTTCTCTTGTGTCTTGGTGTGAGCTTGCAGGCGCCTCAGATTGAAGAGACTGCCATCCGTGCGGTACCGGATGTAAACAGCGTCTTCATTGTTGGGGTCTTTCATGGCTTGGTTCAGCATCATGCTGAAGAAGATTGAAAAGAGGGTTGGTGCGAGAACACAGCCTTGCTTCACGCCATTGTTAATGGAGAAGGGTTCAGAGAGCTCATTGCTGTATCTGACCCGACCTTGTTGGTTTTCGTGCAGTTGGATAATCATGTTGAGGATGCTTTCTGTGCCCAAATTAGCCTTCATAAATCATGTGTTCAACAATGACTGCACTTTAAAATCTTTCATTGGTAGTCAGGCATTTGAGCTATCTTGGTCAATATCACTAAGCCACACAGAAAGCAAGTAGGCCCTTTGACCCAGGAAGTCCACACTAATTCAAATAACTCATTCTACTGATCCTAGATTTCTCCCCACATACCCAGAAACTTTCTCAAGGTTTTACCACTCACCTGCACATTAGAGATAATTAACCCATCAATCCAAATATCTCTGAAATATGGGAGGAAACCCATGTGGCCAAATGTAAAATCTACCAGAGGTTAAGATTGAAGCTGTCAGCAATTCTATGAACTGTTCCATTCTGAAACCCATAAATTGCCTCACATTGGATCGTGTTTAAGTTGTGTCACTAATGCAGGTGACATTGTTCTGTCTCTCTGCACAATTAAATTCCTCACGACAATCTCATGAGATTGAACAACCAGTATACTGTTGTGTACAACTGATACACTTCAATGTATCTCAACCATGCCAAGGGTACAATAGAGGGAGATGCACTGTACTGTGCCATGTGCATGCAGCCACTGTGGAACACCTATCTTATTATCAATTTTCATACTTGTAACATTATCGTGTAATATGATTCACCGAATAGTACTTGTATTTAATAGTGCAAGTGTGTCTAACTTTTGTACACTTGCTTTGTACACTACTGTCACTTGCATTATGCAGAGTATCTGGTTGTTTGGTTATATTGTGTAGTTTATTTCTATTGGATACTTGCTCTGCCCAGTGTATTGGTTACTGTTGTATTTAGCACAATTTTGTTCACCCATTACTCTTGTACACTTGCACAGTTCACTGTAGGTATCTTTATTATACACTTATCATTCAGTATTTCTGTACATTTGCATAATTCAGTTTGTTTTTCACAATTAAACATTCTGCAGTATTCATTGTTATGAGTACACATACCATTTGACTTCCAAATGGAGTAACATTCCAACAATAATTTTTATTCTGGATATTACTGATGTACGTTTCGGCGATGGCTTGAACAGTCTAACTGGGGCCACTGGTTGCCTATTGATATTTTACATGAAGCAATAAACTACAAAGTGATGTGAAAATGAAACAGAAGCTAGCAATTTAGAATCGTTTTATGACAGTCTTTGTAAAGGGCAAAGCTCTTTTGCAAATATAATGTAAGTAAATGGAGGTTTTAGTTGACAATAGGTCTAATTTCAATTTGTCAAAAACACTGAATTTAATTTCTGGCTTCAGCTAACAATGGAATATCATTTTAGCTCTGAAATGTTTATTGGATCTAGTGATAAGGAAGTCAAATTTTGTTATATATTTGCAATCTAGTGAGGTGTTTGGCCTGCACATATTAAAATGAGATGCTTTTTCAATCTAAGTATTTGTGTATGTCTTCCTATAGTAAGAAATCAACTCATCTATAGCCCTTCTGATCCATCTGGTGTACTTAGACACCTTTGTGTAGATGCCATATTTCCCTTTCTGTGCACACCCTTCTCCCCAACTCACAATGCCAGTCAAAAACCAAGTATTCCGGTGTGGGGTAACATGGGGGCCCCCACTGTCCCCCTGGCAAGCATCTTTGCTCTCATTTTCGTAGCCAGCACAGAACATGTTCTGAGAGACCTGGTACCGACTGGACTCAATGCATTTGATCCGATTGACGTAAGGCACGGTGAGCCGTTGGAGCTTGGTGGATGGCGCACCATGGTCGTGCATACGGCCCCAACCACTGACTAATGCATTGGGCTGGTGCATCAAAACTTTTTCTGCAAAGCTTTTTTGAGGCAGGCATATTGGTACCACGTTCTGGTTAAATTCTAGAGGTTTCTTCAACAACACGACTGCAATGTCATTATCAAAATTGTGTCTTTGGAAGTTATGATGAGAGATTACCACATCAACATCTCGATTCTGTTCTGTACCTTCATCTTCGTTGACATCAAATTCACCTACAAGTAGCCACAGCAATGTTTAAATAAATGACATAAATCTTTTAAAGCTTTTATTTAATGGTTACATTTTGTTTAAATTGATTCAAACAATTGGAGAGTCTGAGTTTCTGCTCTGCATACCGGAGCAAACACCCTGTGATTTAACAACTACCTACAACACCCAACCCCAACCAACCAATTTTCCCTTGCAACCGCTGCAATCGTGTCTGCCTGTCCCGCATCGGACTGGTCAGCCACAAACGAGCCTGCAGCTGACGTGGACTTTTTACCCCCTCCATAAATCTTCGTCCGCGAAGCCAAGCCAAAGAAAACATCCATGTAGTGCCTTTGATCCAGTGAAATATGCCAAGGCACTTCAGAGAAATGTGAATTGTGAGCCAGTAAAAGAAAACCTTAGAGTAAGAGCCAAAGAGTTGGACGAAGAATCGGTTTTCAGAGAAGGACTTGGAAAAGCGAGATTTAGGGAAGGAACTTCTTCATGGTTACCAGTAGAAGGGTAAAGGAGGTGATGGATTTGGCAGAGTGCAGAGATCCTAGAAGGTGTATAGAAAAAAAATTGTGATGGTGATGGGTTGGAGTGAAAATGGAGCAATTTCAATACAAGGATGAGATAAAGAATGGTTGCCGTATATAGGAGGGATGGTAATATAACAGCATATAGTTTCAGTCCTAATCTCCATTGTTGTCTATGTAGAGTTTGCATGCTCTGTTACACCATGGATTTTCCCTGGATACTCTGGTTTACACCCACATCCCAAAGATGAGGTGGTAGCTCTGTAGCCATATTAAATTATCCCTAATATAGGTAACTACAAGCTAGAACAGGACGGCATAGCAACAGGCCCTTTAGCCTGTATGTGTGCTAAACAGGATGTCCAAAGCAAACTAAAACTCTGCTGCTGGCACTTGATGGATATGTGGTACAATTATATTTGTTTCCATCACAATCCCAGGCAGCTCATTCCAGGCTCCAACCATTCTCTATCTAAAATATTTGCCCCACACATCTCCCTTAAACTTCCTCCTGGTCCCCTTAAAGGCATTTTCTCAAGTATGTGGTGCTTTTATCCTGGGGTCAAGTTTCTGAATGTCCACATTGTCTCATTATTTTAGACACCTCTATCAGGTCTCCTGTCAGCCTATGCACCAGAGAAAACAATTCAAGTATGTCAGTCCTCTGTCAATAACTCTTGCCTCAAAACCAGACAACATCCTAGTAACCTCTTATGTATTTTTTCCATAATCTCCTTGTAATGGGGTTGCAAGGTAATGCCCACCCAATGAAGCCAAATATACCATATGCCTTCTTTACCTCCTTATCTACTTTCAATGAGTTATGAACCTGAACCCCCACTGCATTGTCAATGCAGTTAAGAGTCCTGGCATTACATCCTATATGTCAAAGTTAACACTTCACACTTGTCTGGATTAAATTCCATATGTCATTTCTATGCCCAAATTTGTAACTTGTCTATAGTATACCCTGTATTCTTTGATAACCCTCCACACATCCCACAACTCCACTCATCTTTTATATCATCTGCAATATTACTAATCCACCAACCTACTTTTTCATCCAAGCTATATACTCAAATAACAGAAGTCCAACACTGGCTTGGTGCTCACTGCTTGCTGCTGGTGGAGTCACAAGATTTTCAAGGCCCCAGCAATCTTCCCTCTTGCCTTTCAATCACCTGTGATATTATCCCATCATGCCCTGGGGAATTTTTTTTACCTTGGTACTCCTCATGAGCACCATCTCTTTCTTAATCTCAAAATGCCATGACACACAAGCATTCTCCACATTTCTCTCCCAATACTCTTTGTCCGTCCTTTTGATGAATTCTGATACAATGTATTCATTTAGTACTTGGCTCACTTCCTGTGATACTAATCATAAATATCCTCCTTTTCCTAGTTATCTTCTTGTCTTTAATGCAAGTATAAAATGTTTTTAATCCTCTTTGCAAAGGATATTTTGTGGCCCCTAATGCCCTGCTGATGTCCTTCTGCAATGTCTGTCATAAAAATTGGATAATTAATTGAAGAAATCTGAATTTTTGCAAGAGGGGCAAAAATACAGAAAATATCAGGGGGTCAGCTCAACATTTTTCATTATACCTGGAATCAATTTAAAAGAGAATCATTATAGGTCAATGAAGCAATGTAGTAGAGAAAGTCCTTACCAGCAACAGCAGTGATAGTCTTGGTTTGGTTAATGCAATGGGCTGCAGTCAACAGGATCAAATTATTTAGAATTGTGGCTCCACAAAATCCATTGCCATCTTCATCAACTAAAAGGACCTGTGGTTAATTAATATGTCAAAATAATTATTTGGCACTTTGGATGTGGTGAAAATTCAGCCCGCCCAATGGATGTTCTGAGAGTCATGGTGGGTTGCCAGCAATAATTATAATTGAGGCCTTTGGAACTCATCCACCTTGGAATCTGGACCTAACCTCATCAGGAACTGTGACTGATTGGTGATGGATCTGTTCATGTACTGAACATTTGGTAAAACCAACATGTAAACAGAAAATTACACTGATTCCCCATGACATTAATTGAGATCATTATGGTATTGCTTATGAATGGAGAATGACCAAACACGTGGTAAATCACCTGTGTTGCAGCTCATTAACATAAAACAAGGTGATGGATCAGAAGAAAGTCCAGGACAGTCTCATGTAGGTTTGCACATGAACAAATTTGGAATTTTCAACCATGGGCAACTGTAAAGGCCAGGACATCAGGTGGTATTTAAGGAAGAAATTGATAGGTATCTGAATAGTCAGGGTATCAAAGATTATGGGGACAAGACAGGGGAGTAGGGCTGAGTGGGAGAATGGATCAATTCATATTGGGATGATGGAGTGGACTTGATGGGCTGAATGGCTTACTTCTTCTCTGATATCTTAGGGTCTTAAAAAGGATGTCCAGCTTACTGGAAGGTCCTGATCTTCCAGTCTTTGCCATTATAGTTCCTTCTATATAAACAGAGATAAAATCAAGGACAATCACTTTTTTGGGGAAGTTTACATGTGAGGAACAGTTTAACTTTTGAGGAGGACTGATGAGGGTGGTGCATTAACCTTGACTGTTTGGATTTCAGCAAACTGTTTGATGAAGTCAGACTGGTCAGATTGATAAAATGCCATAGGGATCTAAAGGAAGTTGGTCATTGCTTTGAAGACAGAGAGTAAAAGATCAAATGGAACTTGTAATGAGTGAACAACAACAGTAGATTCTCATGGTTTGGAGCTGGAGTCCTTTGTTTTTTAAATCAATGATTCAGATTTTTTTGAAGTAGAATGTGCAGTTGAGAAGCTTGAAGATGATACCAAAATATCTGTGGAACTGATAGTGAAGAAGAAAGTGCTGCAGGAGCACATCAATGAACTGGTCGAAAAAGCATGGAAGTTCATTCTAGAAAAGGGAGAGTTAGTTGGACAGCCAAACGGAGCAAGAAAACACATAATAAATGGAAGAAACTGGAGGAAAATAATATGTAAAAGGATTAAGCAGGTATATAGAATAATGGGATGTTGAACATGATTCCTAGCATGGATTGTGATGCAACACCACTGGTCACAAACATCCAAGTTCTCAAAGGGCCTCCAGCCTTTGAGAGCATGGGATCCATGGGAAGTGCAGGCACTAGTAGTATTCCCAGAAACAACCAGCTAGCGTGAGTGGTGGCCCACCTTAGGCCCATGGCCTTTTTGGAGCCAGATCAAATCTAGGAAGATTGGGACGTAATTTCATTGAGGCCAGCAAGATTGTGCAATTATAGACTATTCTCAATTGTTGGAGGAAATTGGTGGTGCACATGGTTGCAGTGGCCACTCTGGTTCCAAAGAAAGCCGTAATCTTTTGTTCTGTTCATCTTATCTATCAGAAAACATTGCTAAATGTAAGGAACACTAAAACCTCTAAGTCTACCAAATGACAGTACCAGATCATGAAGATACTGTGAGAATATGATTTAATGAAGGCACCAAGCCTGAACACCAAGCTGAAGCCTAGTACTGAAACTTGGGGTAGAGGATGTCGGAAATGGTGATAAGAGAACAGAAGAGTAATAGACTCAAAGCAAATCCATGCTCCCTAAAATAAACTTGATTACCTGTGGCTGTACCAGAACCAGAGGGAAATGAAAGGCTGCTGCACTTTGGTAATAACTGATAATTACGGAAACAAGGCTCCAGAACTCCACTCCAGATTTGGGCATCCAGCTAGCAATATGTTTGTTTTGATTGTTTAAGTGACTATGTTGCACTGAATATTGTGTGTATTATGTGTGCACCATGGTCTGGAGAGACACTGTTTCATCGGGTTGTATATGGACCATCAAATGATAATAAACTGAACTTGAGATGGAGATTAATGAGAGAAAACAAATACAAGATCATTAGAATGCAAATGACAGGACTCTAAGAAAGAAAGTCCTCAAAATGTGGATTGGTAGAATAAGGAATTTCTCATCAGTTCGTCATCAAAATAGAATTCACTTAAAAACAAGAGTTAGATAGTTCCTTGCAAAAAAGAGGGAATATTAAAGGGTATACGAATGGAGCAGGAAGATAGGTTTAGACTGTGGGATGTTAAAGTGTGTACAGAGAAAGCATGAGAATGGGATTATACTGGGTGGAATGTTAAGTGTAGAAACTTCGGAAAATAGGAACAGGAACTTTGGATCTTTCATCCTTTTCCAACAGTTAATACAATCATAACCTATACTCTTGTCTCAGAACCATATTCCTGATCTCTCCCCATGCCTCTACATGTACTTTGTGGCTAAAAATCTACCTAGCTCCTTCTTGAGTATGTTCAATAACTCGGCCTTCATTGTGTTCTGTTGCAAAGAGTCACCAGCTTCTGAGTAAAGAAATTTATTTTCATCTCACTCCTAAATCTCTTGCCTTTTAACCAGTGAAGAGGAAAGGAGCAGGAAGAGATTTGTTTGGTGTGATAGGAAATAAGCATCAAGTTGATAGATTAATTGGTTGTGGTAGATTACCCAAGTGTGGATGGATGGGTGAACAGAAGGGAACGAATGAGCTTGTCTGCAAGAGAAAAGGTCAGAGGGGTTTGTGGAGAGGTGCAATTGATGGGAATGCCCTAAACCCACCATCCGATGAAAAACCTGGAGTAGACCTAATGAATCATTAAACTGAGTGCTTATTAATGAATAGAGAACAAGAATGGGACAATGATATGGGAAATGAAATAGAGTGATTTATACATTAGAAAGTATGGGACACAGAAGACAAGTGAGATTTGTCTAAATTTGTTATTGGAGAAATGGGGAGAGAAGAGGAGAGTCCTATTTGACCGAGTGGAATCTTTACATGTTTAGGAAGAGAACTGGAGTGTGAGTTTGGATTGCGTGGAACATCAAAGGGTATTGGCCTAACAAGATAGTATTAGCTGTGTTATTAGAGTGAATAGCACTGGGGAGATAGTGTGAGTTATGCAAAGTAAAGAGGAGGGTGGGATTAGACTGAGTGGGGTATTAAAGTAGAAGGGGAATGAGTAGATGAGTTAAATTAGACTGTATGCAATTTAAAGGATATGGGGAGAGAATGGGAGTGTAGGATGAGACTGGGTGGGATATATAATATATGGGTTTAAGAATAGAAGAGAGCTTGTGAGTGGTAATTAAAATATTTATTCAAGATTTGAGGAGACAAGAGAGCAGTTGATTATCCTAGGTTGAATAGCAGATGTATGGGAAATGAGAAGGAGAATGTGTTCATATTGGGTGGGTAATTAAAAGGTATGGGAGTGAACAGTTATTAGACCACATGAATTACTAACATGTAATGGGAAAGATAGGAAAGTTAGTCTAAATGATGAGATATTAAAGGAATCATGAGTAAGTTCAAGATTAGGATTAGACTGTGGGGGATGGGGAGAGAACCATCGAAACAGATTGATCTTTTGGGGAAACATGAGGGGTGAGTAGCATTACACTGGATGCTATATAAAGGCAATGGAATTGATGGGAGTATTGAACTAAAGTAAGGATTTAATTTGGAACTAATCAGTTCAGAGTGAAGGGCCTATGGTATATTTCAGTGCTGAGAATGGAGTGACCATATCATTTGGCTTCTGAATGATTCAAAGTGAATTGGAAGCTTATAGTCTTTAATACATGGTAAATACCTGCCATGGACACTGTCCCAAGTGGCACTCCTGCCCTCCTACAATTCTCACAACCGATTGACCGGGATTGGTTGTGTCACTTTCTCTGTCATTCGTTTCTGCACTGGTATCATTTATCATACTGCTGTTAGTTGGTGCAGGATTCAAGACACCTAAAGCTTGGTCACCAATGGTCCCACAGGGATAACGTTCTGTTCAAAGGAATAAAGACAATGCATATTCTTATGAAAGATTCATCAGTTCATTCAAATATGAGCATTTTATGACTAGTTTCAATATAAAATAAAACTTTCCAGAGGCCTTAAGCAGGAGCTAAAACATACTGCACTTTCATTGATATATTCACATCCCAGACACAGATGTAGAGTGGGTTCCAAAGTTTTTAGAATCACAGAGAGAAGTTGATGAATACACTATCAAACATTTACAGATGTATTGTATAGAGTTTATGAACAGATGCATCATAGCCTGATTTGGAAAATTCAACTGCCCAGGAACACAGAAAGATCCAGATTCATCAGTGGCTCCAACCACCCTCCATTAAAGACATTTATGTGAGGAGCTGCTTCAAGAAGGCAGCCATCTTCATAAAGGACCACCTGATCACAACTTCTAACTACTTCCTTAGGGCAAAAGGTACAGAATCCTGAAGACCAGCATCTCTAGATTCAAGAACAGTTTCTTTCCAACAGCTGTTAGGCTCTTGAACTTCCCCTTGTTACACTCATCATAGACTGGTTGTAACACTACTTTTTGGTTTCTTGCACTATGGTAACTGATTAGTTATCTTTTGTGCTGGTAATATTGCTTATGTTGCTGGTGTTGCAGCCAGTGTTGCAACCAACCTTACTGTGCTGTATGTTATAGATAAATTTGGTTATTTTTGGTTCTGCCTTGTTTGCTATGTCTCCATTTTAGTGATCTTGAGATATTAGCTTTACAATGACCTTTGCTTCTTTTTGTATTGTCATGATTGTATGTGCATGCATTGTGGGTCATATTTCACAGACAGGTAAGGATTCCACATGACTCTCATAATGTTGACTTCCTTTTACTTGTGGATCAGTGTGTCTTTGGTGTATTTCTTCTCAGACTTGTGAGGAATTATTTTTAATTTGTCAGTTTGCCATGTAGTTTCTTCCACTCAGTGCTCAGCTGACAATTTAATGTGTCTTGAGAGGTGTAGCTCAGGTTTGCTTTGTCTCTTTTTCAAATGTATTTAGCTCATGGCACCTGGAAATCATTTGGAATTGAACAGGTCAAGGATGGCTAAGGAAAATGGCCTTGAAAGCACAAAACTGGTGAATTAATAACAGCAAAGAAATCACAAGATAACATGATTTTTTTTTAATCAATCTTCACCATGGAAGATGTGGCTTATATTTTGAAGATATCAGATGAGCTAATTTCAAATGACATGATAGAATTCACATAAATCTTAATTACAAAGGGTACATTATTGGAGAAACTCAGGACAAATGACCAGGACCCAAATGGACTGTACGCTTGGTTTTAAGGGAAAGATAATGGGCCCATTGGTTGTGTAACGAGCCCAAAGGACCCCAAAACCCAGCAGCAATAGACAATCACCAAGACAAGTTGCTACTTAAACAAAAGTTGTTTTTAATTATCTTTAAACATGAAAACAGAATCAAACTTTAACTTTTCTCTATTAACTTAATTAACCCAACTTAACCCTCTTCTAATTCTAAGCCCATGTGTATGTAATGTGTGTGTAAATTTAAGAAAAGTTCTTTGGTTCACAGTTCAATCTCACTTTCCATTCTTCCAGGTTCACTGGTTGCAGGCAATTCTTATACTGTGCACAGAATTTAACATGTATAAAGTTCACCAGGTTTTGGTGCTCGAAAGGTAAATGTTTACCACTCAGGAAGGTTCTTTGGAGGTTTGCAGAGAGAGATTTGTTGTTTCAGGATTTCCACAACTGAGGTACTACCATTAGTCATCTCAATGTCTTGCTTATTAAACTTAGGGTTCACCAGATAATAATCTCTTTCTTTCAAGCTAACACAGAGTTCCTTTCAGTTCCACTTATTCTAAGAGAAGCATCAGACAGATAGCACTTCCAGCCATCCACCACTCTGGAGCTTTGTTTTAGTTCCAACCAGCTTCTTCTGTTTGTTTTAGCTGTGACTGTTCTTTCTCTCTCTCTCTCTCTCTCTCTCTCTCTCTCTCTCTCTCTCTCCTCCTTCTCCAATGATCAACATAGATGATCTGTCTCCAGTCCATCATTTCAATTAGCACCTACTTGTGAAATGTGCATAGCATTCTCCATAGTTTTTGTAAAGTTACTGAATATGAATTCTTCCATATTTCAAATAAGATCTGTTTTTAAATGTGTATGTATGTAACCTACTCTAATTTTACCAATTTATCTCCCAAATACATCTACAAATATTACATCATAGTTGAAAATTTTTGTAAACTCTGAAAGATTGTTAAAGATCATAAAAGATCTCTTTGGCTTGGCTTCGCGGACGAAGATTTATGGAGGGGGTAAAAAGTCCACGTCAGCTGCAGGCTCGTTTGTGGCTGACAAGTCCGATGCGGGACAGGCAGACACGGTTGCAGCGGTTGCAGGGGAAAATTGGTTGGTTGGGGTTGGGTGTTGGGTTTTTCCTCCTTTGCCTTTTGTCAGTGAGGTGGGCTCTGCGGTCTTCTTCAAAGGAGGTTGCTGCCCGCCAAACTGTGAGGCGCCAAGATGCACGGTTTGAGGCGTTATCAGCCCACTGACGGTGGTCAATGTGGCAGGCACCAAGAGATTTCTTTAGGCAGTCCTTGTACCTTTTCTTTGGTGCACCTCTGTCACGGTGGCCAGTGGAGAGCTCGCCATATAACAGGATCTTGGGAAGGCGATGGTCCTCCATTCTGGAGACGTGACCCATCCAGCGCAGCTGGATCTTCAGCAGCGTGGACTCGATGCTGTCGACCTCTGCCATCTCGAGTACTTCGATGTTAGGGATGAAAGCGCTCCAATGGATGTTGAGGATGGAGCGGAGACAACGCTGGTGGAAGCGTTCTAGGAGCCGTAGGTGGTGCCGGTAGAGGACCCATGATTCGGAGCCGAACAGGAGTGTGGGTATGACGACGGCTCTGTATACACTTATCTTTGTGAGGTTTTTCAGTTGGTTGTTTTTCCAGACTCTTTTGTGTAGTCTTCCAAAGGCGCTATTTGCCTTGGCGAGTCTGTTGTCTATCTCATTGTCGATCCTTGCATCTGATGAAATGGTGCAGCCGAGATAGGTAAACTGGTTGACCGTTTTGAGTTTTGTGTGCCCGATGGAGATGTGGGGGGGCTGGTAGTCATGGTGGGGAGCTGGCTGATGGAGGACCTCAGTTTTCTTCAGGCTGACTTCCAGGCCAAACATTTTGGCAGTTTCCGCAAAGCAGGACGTCAAGTGCTGAAGAGCTGGCACTGAATGGGCAACTAAAGCGTTAAAATATGTTTAAAAATGGCAAGAGGCAGGTGGCAGGGAACTACAGGCCAGTTTCAGAGTTATTATTGGCAAGGTGCTGGGGTCAATAATCAAAGAGGAAGTAGCTCATCATGCATGAAAGCTGAATATAATTAATCCATCAATATAATTTTAGAAAGGTAACTGAATTTTTTGAGACTCAAACATTGAATTTCATGATATGTTCATGACAATAAATTCTGATTCTGAATGCAACAGATAGAGTTGATATTTTTTAAAACACATAATTGTTTGACAATTATACTAAATTGAGAAGAAAAGCAAACTGCATAGAGAATGCGGAGTTTGCAGAGATATAGATAAGTTAAGTGAATGGGCAGGGGTCTGGCAATTAAGTGTACGATGTTGAGGTAATCCACTGGAAGAAGTAGATCAGATCATTATTTAAATAATGAAGGATTGCAGCATGCTGTTTTGCCGAGGGACTTGGGAGGTGTTTGTGATTAGGATTTTTGAATAGTACAGATAAGCAGGTGAGTCCCTGGACAGAGCAGGCTTCACAGGCCAGATGATCTATTCCTGCTCCTCTTTCTTATGTTCTAATCAAGGGAAAATGTAGTGTTTTTAGATTTCCAAAAGGCATTTAATAAGGCTGGTGCATAAATTGAAAGCCCATGATATCAGAGGAAATGAGTAATAAAAGATTAAAAACTAGCTGCAATGTTTAAAAAAAAACAATTGTTGAAATAAATGGCTTACTCTTCAGCCTGGAACAAAGTAACTAGTTTAACAGGAATCTGTTCTAAACTCCCAATTGTTCAGTATTTCATGACAGGGAAGAAGGAAAGGTATGTAAGGTTTCCATATGTGATGATGCTATGAACGATAAAAGAGCATGCTCTGGTAAAGATACCATGATTCTACATTGAATAAGCCAAAACAATCAAATGCACTCTAATTTAAAGTGTTAGGTCGTGGACTTTGGTAAGAGTAATCCAAATGTTGAGAGTGTGAGTGAAGTTCTGAGGGATCTAGACAAGCTATTTAACCATTTTTTTTGGCTATGGCCCCCTGAGAACTCTGCTTTGATAAGTGAAAGAAGCTGGTGATTCCAGGATGACAGATATCATTATGGAGGTTTTGCAGTCGGTTGATCTAGGCGTCTGGTGGCTCGATAAGTTTCCCCGGCCGGTACAAGATGTCATAGTTATAGGTGGATAATTCTATTCTCTGCAGTATTTTATTGCTTTTGATTTTGCCCCGCTGTTGATTATTGAACATGAACACAACAGAATGTTGATCAGTCAGCAAGGTGAGTCTCTTACTGGCCAAGTAATGGCATCAGTGCCACCCTGCCTAAACAATGGCTTGGGCCTCTTTTTCGACTGAGGAGTGTCAAATCTCAGGCCCCTGCAGGGTGCATGAAAAAAATGCAACAGGACTGCCAGCCTGATTAAGGGTTGCTGCCAGAGTGAAGTCTAACGCGTCGCTTTCCACCTAAAAATGGGTGGATTCGTCCACAGCATGCACCGTGGCCTTGGCAATGTCAGACATGATGCAGTGAAGGCTGCACAAGCCTCCTCTGCCAGGGGTAGGATGTAGATTTGGTAAGAGGGCGGGCCTTGTTTGCATAATAGGAGAAAAACTCAAGCCACCTTTTCAGGGCCTTGACGCTGAGTGGGAGGGGAAGCTCCAGGAATGGTCGCAGGCAGTCTGGGTCTGGGCCAATGACACCATTCTCCACGACACAGCCAAGAATGGCCGGGCGAGTTGTGTGGAACATGCACTTGGCCTTGTTGTATGACAGATTAAGGAGCTTGGCTGTCTCGAGAAATCTCTGGAGATTCGCATCATGGTCCTGCTGGTCGTGGCCACAGATGGTGATGTCGAACTCGTACTGATCCACCACACAGTCCATCTCCTGCTGGAAGACCGGGTTGCTGTTAGTGGTGCCAAATGAGACCTGCAGGAAGTGGTAGAGTTGGCCATCTGCCTTGAACCCCTGGCAGTTCTCTGGGCAGATGGGTAGCTGATGATTTGCTGACTAGGTTGATGGTCAAGAAGACCCGATACTGGGAAATTTGGTTAACCATGTTGGCGATTCGCGGAAGAGGGCGTGCGTCCAATGAGTGTATCTATTGATGGTCTGACTGTAGTCATTGACCATTCTATTCTTTTTCCTGTTCCGCACTACCACCACCTGCACTCTCTAAGGGCTATTGCTGGCTTCAATAAACCCTTACTTAAGTAAGTGCTGTACCTCCGCCTGGATGAAGGCCCTGTCCCCGATGCTGTACTGTCTACTTTTAGTGGCTACGGGTTTGCAGTCAGGGGTGAGGTTGGCAGAGAGCCCGCAAGTCATGCATGGTAAGTGGACATGCACAGCAGAGGGTTTGCTATTGAATTGCTGATTATGAACAGTGAGGGGTGGATGGAGCCCGTCAAATGCCATTGTCACGCTTTTTAGGTGACATTAGAAATCAAACCCCAACAGTACAGCAGCGCAGAGCTGTGACATTATCATCAGTCTAAAGTTGTCATATACAGTACCCCGCACTGTTTAAGTCACAATACAGAAACCCCGAACGTCTGCTGTAAATGACTTGGATGCCAGGGAGACCTTCTGGTTCACTGGCAGTACTATGAGGGAGAGGCTCTGCACTATGTGGGGCTGTATAAAAGTTTCTGTGCTCTCACTATCAAACAAACAACTCGTCACAGGGCCGTTTACCTTGATGTCCATAATTGACCTGGTGAGTTGGTGTGGACTATCCTGGTTGAAGGTGATGGAGGCTATAGTCAAGTCACTACACATTGCTGAAATAGAAGGTGGTAGCGTCCAAGATGGTGGCCCCCAGGGCCTGGACGTGGTGTTGCCGGATCCAGAAGATAGCAGCCTCCGCAGCCTGTACGCAGCACAGCTGGGTCCTGAAGGTGGCATCCAAGATGGCAGCTCCCATGGATCGCACATAGCGCTGCTGGCCCCAGGTGATGGCGGTGTTGCAAAAGACGGCCCCATGATCTGCACGTGATGCTGTTACGAATGGCATTGGACTTGCACACTTTAGCATAGTGGCCCTTCTTTCTGCAGCTGGAGCAGATTGAATCCTTTGCTGGGCAGTGTTTCCTCTGATGCTTGCCCACACCACAGAAGTAGCACTTTTGGGGTTCCTGGAACACCAAAGCTGTGGTCGGGTTTTTATCAGAACTGGTTGACACCGTCGGGAGGGTTTTGCGGAGCACTGCTGCTGTAGTCCGGTCACTAACAGAGCGGGTGGTGGGGGGAATGGTGTCACGTCCCAGGATGGCAGCAACAAGAATGACCATGACATGACCACATTGTCGATCAAGTAAGCCTTCATGTTCTGGAGAGCCACCTCGACTGCTCTCTGCAGCCTGAGTTCCCCTTGCTCCAAAAGTCTCTGTCATATGTAATTTGACCTAATCCCCATGACGTAGGCATCCCAGATCAGATCCTCTGTATACTCAATGGCTGACACAGCTTTGCATTCACAGGCTTGTAGGGCCCGGAAATATTTGGTGATTGACTCACCAGGTTGTTGCTTTCTGGTTACTAGGTGTTGAGTATAGACAACGTTGACCTTACACAGGTATTGCCATTTGAGGGTGTCCATGGCCTCCTGGTAGATTGTGGCATCCCTGATCATGGAGTTTACCAGGGTGCCGACCCGGGAGTGCAGTACTTGCAATTTGTCAAAACAGCACAGCCAAGGTTCGAAGCTGGTAGATACCTCTGGTTTTTCTGGTTTGAGGATCTGTTCCATTAAAGAAAACTTCAAGTGAATTAAATTGATGCACCATCAATCACTCAAGAGACTATTTTGGAATTTTGGAAAAACCAATAGGCTTTAATTCACTTGAGAACACAGCATATCCTTGCTCTTCGGCTGCCTTGCACTGTGTTGGCGGGGGCTGTGGAACAGCCACCTTTATACAGGAGCCTGTGGGAAGGGGCCACAGGTATAACCAGCCAATAGGCATGCTTGAGCAGATAATTATACATTACAGCATTTTTCTGATTGGCAGACAGTGGTAAGTGGGATGCCACAGGGGTTGGTGTTGGGTCCGCAGCTGTTCAACATTTACATTGATGATTTGGAAGGGGGCAGAGTATAGTATAGCCAAGTTTGCAGATGATCCTAAATTGAGTGGAAAAGCAAATTGTACAGAGGATGTGGAGAGGCTGCAGAAGGATATAGTTAAGTGGGTGGGCAAAGGTCTGGAAGGTGAAGAACAATGTTAGTAAATGCGAGGTCATCCACTTTGACAAAAAAAATAGAAGAGCAGATCATTATTTAAATAATGAAAAATTGCAACACGCTGTAGGGCATAAGGATTTGGGGGTGCTTGTGCATGAATCGCAAAAAGTTGGATTGCAGGTACAACAGGTTATTAAGAAGGCAAATGGAATGTTGGCCTTCATGCTAGAGGAATTGAATTCAAGAGCAGGGAGGTCATGCTGCAACTGGACAAGGTACTGGTGACGCAGCACCTGGAGTACTGCACGCAGTTCTGGCCTCCATACTTGAGGAAAGATATACCGGTCTTGGAGGCAGTCCAGAAGAGACTCACCAGGTTGATCTTGGAGATGAGAGGGGTTGACCTACAAAGAGAGACTAAATCGTCTGGGATTATGCTCACTCAAATTCAGAAGAATGAGAGGAGATCCTAGAGAAACATAAAATTATGATAGGTATAGATAAGATAGAGGCAGGAAAATTGTTTTCACTGGTAGGTGAGACCAGAACTAAGGGACACACTGTCAAGATTCAGGGGAATAGATTTAAGATGATTAGGAAATTGTTTTTCCTCAGAGAGTAGTGAATCTGTGGAATTCTCTCCCCAGGGAAACAGTTGAGGCTACATTATTAACATATTTAAGGTTCAGTTAGATAGATTTTTACATTAAAAAGGAATTAAGGGATATGGGGAAAGGCAGGTTGATGGAGTTGAGTCAATGATCAGATCAGCCATGATCTTATTGAATGGCGGAGCAGACTTGATGGGCCAGATGGCCTACTCCTGCTCCTATTTCTTATGTTCAATGAGATCCTCCCTCATTCTCTTAAATTCCAAAGGGTACAGGCCATGAGCCATCAAACCTGTGAGCCATCATGTGATAACCCTTTCATTCCTGGAATCATTTTTGTGAACCTCCTCTGAACCCTCTCTAATGTCAGCATGTCCTTTTTTAAATGAGGAGCCCAAAACTGCTCACAAAACTCCCAAGTGAGGCCTCATCTTATAATTCAAGAATTCCCAGGTCCCTTTGCATTTGAAATTTTCACCCCTTTTAGAAAATGACTGCCTGCTTAATTCTTTATTTCAGAAGGGATGGAGTTTAAGAATAGAGAGGGTTTGTAACAATGGTGCAGTGTGTTGCTGAGGTCTTGCGTGGAATACTGCACGCAGTTATGGCTCCTTTTAAAAAAATGAGAATAACAATGGAGGCATTACAAGTGAGATTCACCAGGCTAATTCGTGGGATATTTAATCAAGAAAGACTAATGAGGCTGGATCTGTATTCTTCAGAGTTTAGAAGAATGAGCAGTGATCTTACTCAATAAAGAGTGGTGATCTTATTCAATAAAATCAATGACAGGGTGGATGGGATTTTTTTTTAACCAGTGGGAGAGTCTTGAACAAGGGAGCATTACTACAGGACAAAGAGTCGGTCATTTAAAACTGAGGTCTGTAGAAATTTGTGAATCTTTGGAATACTTGATCCCGGCAGGTGGTGGAAGGAAGATCATTGAAAGTATTTAAAGTGAAAGTGGATAAATATTTAACAGAGAAATAGAGGAGTATGGAAAAATGGCACAGAACAGTAGTTGAGGCCAGCATTGATTTGCCATAATCTGATGAAATAGTAGGGTATGCTTAAAGAATCTGATGGTCTACTCCTCCTATTGACTTGTGTTCTTGTATTGTTCATCCTAGTTACTCTGGTACTGGGGATGCAGTTAAGAGCATTGACTGTGTTGGTGAGTGTGGTGCCACTTGCAGCTGAGACCAGGTAAGGTGACACATTTCCTGCCCTGATGAATGTTGAACTAGATTGTTTTTTTCCAACAGTCTGAGTTTGAAGGCTGCTCTAAGTGATTTTTAAATTACAGATTTATTTAAGTACTTGAATTTAAATTCTCCGACTGTCATGGTGAGATTCAAATGTGTTGATTTAACTGTATATTTCAGACTTTCAGGATTTTGACATGTTTCCGTATAGCCCTGTGTCCTCTCAACATGAGGTCACAGTGTTCAATCTGTTTCCTCTTACAAACTCCATGGGATTCCATTACCAGATATCAGCCTTTCAGGAATCTCTTGATCTACAAACACAATTATATTTGCTGTGGGTTTTTTTTTTGTTATGGCTGTCAAAGTTTTGGCTTGGTTCTGCATGCTAGGCTGATCTGAAAGGTTATAATACATGGGATGCAGTGTGAGGTAGCCAAATGGCTTTATGGTAGAAGGCAGAGGGTTCTAGTTGAACAGTGCTTTACAGATTGGAGGCCTCTAACCAGGTGTGTACCACAGGAATCAGCTCTGAGACCTTTATTGTTTGATATTATAAAGATTTGAATGAGAATGTAGATGACATGATTAAAAAGTTTGAGGATAGCTCTAAAATATGTGATATAATGGACAGTGAAGAAGTTTATCTAAGTTTGCAATAGGATCTAGATCATCTGGTTTAGTGGGCAATGGAATAGCTGATGGAATTTAACTCAGGCATGTGCAAAATGGTGATGCATTTTACAAAATTAAACCAGGCCAGGCAAACATAGTGAATGCCATGGCCCTGGGGAGTATTATTGAACAGACTGTGGTATGCTTGCCTTCATCAGTCCAGGCATTGAGTATAGGAGTTGTGATGTTTCATGTTGTACATATTGTTGATTAGGCTGCGTTTAGAGTATTGTTTGCAATTCCGGCCACAAAACAATAGAGAGGATCTGATTAATTTGGAGAGGATGCAGAAAAGATTTACAGGAATGTTGTCTCAACTGGAGAGCTTGAGTTTATATGACTTACAATATTATGAAAGGAGTAGGCAGGGATAGATAACATTGGATAATGAAGCTTTTGCATCCTGAACACGTTTGGGTCTATTTTATGGATTTTGGGCGGCTGATCATGAAAATCACCTTAAAATTTTACCATTTTTAGATATAACCTATTTTAATGATTTCCTGTTCTATTTTAAAGCTTGTTTAAGCAGATAAAACCATGAAGTGCAACACGTCATTCATCTGCATTCGCACTTGGACTTCTTCCTTGCTGATCTTGGTGCACTCAATGACAAACATGAACCTTGCAACCACGGAAAAACAGTATGTGGTGATACGAACACTACACTGGCCACATTCTTACCAGCCTACTGCAGGAGGCAACCACTGTACCTGCAGGTAAGCAACCTGGGAGCCTGGCCCCACCTGCCTGTCTGCTCACAATTTAATTAGCTTAAAATTAAAGGACCATGGAGAAGTTCCTCACCATCAAGAGGCTGAATATCGACCCTCAGCATCTGAATGCTTCAGCATTCCTTGAGATCCGGAAGTATGCAATCGAGGTGATCATCCGCACACACAGACTGAGGTCATTAATACAAACCAGAAAAAAATTTGGAACTACGCACCAAGCTGGGCCTGCACGCTTTCCAGGGTATCTGGGACTGCACGGATTTCGAACCAGCAATGACCGTCCTGGAAGGCATGTACTGGCCCCCTGATGAACATACCCCTGCTCAGCAGGGGTATACAGCAGCCAAGTGAAATGGCAGATGCTTATCTGGGGTCACTATGAGAGCTAGCATGCCCGTGCATGATTGAAGCTGGGGTGACTGCTGGGGAAATGAAGTGACTCATCCGAGATGCCTGCGTGTGAGGGCTGCAGTCAAGGGCGACTCGACAGAGACTGTTGCAGGAGAATAATGCTTCCCTTGCCAGGATCATGGAGATGATCCACTCCCTAGAAGCTGCAGCTCACCACATAAGAGGTCTTCGATCAGACCCATACTCCAACCTGCTGACACCAATGACAGCAGTCGCTGAGGGGGCCCCATGTGGAAGAGATGATCGCCACCAATGACTCAGTCCACTGCTGTAGGTCCTGGTGTGGGTCAGACAGATGCTCCCAAAAGAACTGCCCCGCGAATAACTTGTATTGTTCCCGATGTGCCAAGAAAGGCCACTTAGCTAAAATGTGCCTCTCCAAGCCCACCAGGAGTGCTGCAGTCCTCTATGACCAACCAGGAGCCCCTCTCAACTCTCTGGGCACCCCCACATGCAAATGCTGAGGAGTGCTATTACAGCGCCCACCACTTCTGCCTGCACCGATGACATCACTTCCGGCCCATCTGTTGAACCACGCCACTGCCATGTCCTCACCATGGGTGCCGCCACCTTTCATCCTCCAACTTCTGCCTGCACCGTTTATGTCACTTTCGGCTGGGTCGCCGGACCAGACCGATGCCATGTGTGTCTCCTGGGCGCCACCATCATGGGCCAACCGACCTCCATCCACCCCGAATCCAACTCGCCTGGCTTGCCAACCAGGCGCTGTGGTCAACATGTGCATGTACAAAACTGCACACTTGTTGCACCCCAAGCTCCTAAAGACACCCACTGGCTGCTACTCACCACAACTGTTGGGGAGCAGCGACTTGGACCCTGAGACAGTCCTAGCATCCACCACGCTAACGGAGGACGTTTCCCATGGACTTGGTGTTCGATGATGGACATCACTGTCAACAGGAAGGTAATAAAATGCCCGTTTGATAGTGTTAAAACTGAGAGCTTTGTGAACCAAAGGTGGTCCGTATGCTGAAACTCAAAATATATCTAGCGATCTTCACTATCGCTTTCGCAGCCCAGGACCACTCCATCATGACACTGGGATGCTGCTCAGTGAAATTGACAGTGGGGGATGAGACATACCAAGGGTTCAGACTACTGGTCATGCCCAAGCTCTGTGGCCTGATTATCCTGGGACTAGACTTCCAGTGTCACCTCCACAGCCTCACCCTTGCCTTCGGTGGCCCACTCGCCCAACTCACCATACACAGCACAAAGTCCAGCGACTGCCCCAGTCCACCTGTGGTCTCTTCACCCTATGGGTACCCCCTCCATCCCTATTCACCTACCTGATGCCAGACTACAAGCCTATAACAGCCAGGAGCAGGTGCTACTGTGAAGCAGATGGGGCGTTTATCGCCATCCTGGGGTGGATCATGGAACATGGGGTCATCAGTCCTGACCCCAAACGCATGCACCCATGTGGTCAAGGTCCTCCGCAGGTGCCTAGGGCTCTTCTCTTACTACTCCAAGTGGGTCCCCTGCTTCTCAGACAAGGTCCACCCACTGGCCCAAGCCACCACCTTACCCCTCCCCGCTGAGGCGCAACCAGCCTTCACCCACATCAGACAGGACATTGCCAATGCCACGATGCATGCAGTGCATGAGACCACACCTTTCCAGGTGGAGTGCGATGCCTCTGAAGTTACCCTTGCTGTCATCTTCAACCAAGGGGGAAGACCTGTGGTGTTTTTCTCCAGGACCCTCCAGAGCTCAGGCACTCTGCCATTGAAAAGGAGACCCAGGCGATTGTGGAAGCAGTCCACCACTGGCGTCATTACCTGGCAGGCAGGAGGTCCACCTTTCTCACAGACCAGCGCGTAGTGGCATTCTTGTTCAGCACCACCCACAGAGGCAAGATCAAAAGTGACAAGATCTTGCGCTGGAGAGTCAAGTTGGCCACATTCAGCTTCGACATCCATTATAGGCTGGGGAAGCTCAAAGATTTCCCCTGATGCCCTGTCCTGGACCTGCACCAGTGCATAGTCCGAACAACTTCAGGTGCTGCACCACACCCTTTCCAACCTGAACGTCACACGCCTGTACCACTTCATTAAGTTTAGGAACCTCCCCTTCACCATCCAAGAAGTCCGGACCATGACTGAGTCCTGCAGGGTCTGTGCAGAGTGCAAACCGCGCTTCTTCTGCTCACCACACGTCCATGTAGTATAGGCCAGTTGGCCCTTTAAATGACTCAGCGTCGACTTGAAGGGTCCACTGCCTTCCACGAATAAGAACATCTATTTCCTCTCGGTCATAGACAAATACTCCCGTTTTCCCTTTGCCATCCTGTTCCCTGACTCCTCCACTGCCTCTATTATCAAGGCACTGGCACAGATCTTCACCATGTTCGGATACCTGGCATTCATATACAGCGACCGGAGTCCAGCGTCATGAGTGAGGAACTACACCAGTACATGGCGGTGCTAGGCATTGAGTCCAGTCGCACGACTATCTACAACCCCAGGGGCAATGGGGATGTTAGAACGGGGTAATCTGGAAGGCTGTTCTCCTGGCCCTGATGTTGAAAGGCTGGTCCATCAACTACTGGCAAGATCCCCTCCCTGAGGTGCTCCACACCATATGGTCGCTTTTGTGCATGGCTACCAATCTGACCTCTCACAAATGCCTTTTCTCCTTTCCTAAGAAATTAGCGACTGGCATCTCCCTGCTGGCATGGCTGTTGTCTCTGGAACCACTTCTCCTCCGTAAACATGCTCCTCCTCCACAAATCCAACCACCTGGTCGAGCAGATGCACCTCCTCCACGTGAACCCAAATTACACCTATGTCAGGTACCCCAGTGGACATGAGGACACAGTCTTGACCATGGACCTGACACCAGCTGGAACTCAGCCCCTCCACCCTGGGCACAACTGGCCCATCCAGGATCCCCGGGAGCCGACACCTTCTCTCCACCTCTCCAGAAGCCCCACTCCCCAGGGACCCATCCCACACCTACACCCCTGCACTGATAGCACCTCCTACTCTGCCAGACACTGTTCGTTCACACCACTGGCCACCCCAGCCACCCTAGACCCAGCCAACCCTCAGTCGGTCCTGACCTTACTGACTATTGACCAGGAGCCTGTCCTGTGATGATCCCAGAGGCACAGACGACTGCCAGACTGCCTGAACTTGTAGATACTACTCAGTACTGAGAATACCATCCCAACAAGGACTCATTTTAAGAAGGAGGTGAATGTGGTGATACACCCACTATACTGGCCCCACTTCTACCAGCTTACTGCAGGGGGCAACCACTCTATCTGCAGGCCAGCAAGGAGATGTCAGTTGGTAATTTCCTAGGAAAGGAGAAAAGGTGTTTGTGAGTGGTCTGATTGGTAGCCATGCATAAAAGTGACCATATGGATTGGAAACTGGCCCCACCTGCCTGCTGTCAATCACTGGCCCGTATAAAGACTCAAGCCAGCCCCTTTGGAGCAGTCAGACATGTGATGCCAGGAGCGTAGGTTTAAGCTAACTAAAGCCTGTTGTACAGTCTGTAGACTTTGCGTCAGAATTATTTGCGCAGCAGCGCTCGCACAGTATCAGGGCAACTGAAATTTATCGATGCTGGCCGACCTGACTATTGTTGGACACTAACACGAGAGGCCTCAGATGCTAAGTACAAACAAAAAAACAGCAGCAAAACATTTTTAGGATGTAACCCTAACCCACCAATTTTCCCTTGCAACCTCTGCAACCGTGCCTGCCTGTCCCGCATCGGACTTGTCAGTCACCAATGAGCCTGCAGCAGACGTGGACATTACCCCTCCATTAATCTTCGTCCGCGAAGCCAAGCCAAAGAAACGTGCTAAATTCAATAAAAGTTAATATTTTTCCAAACCTCCTGGATGATACAGCAAATCTGAAATTATCTTTGTGTTCATCTTGAAGTTATATATCATAATCCCAAATGTTTTTTCAGGAAGCAAACCTTTTTGAAAAATATCATTGTCCAGTGTAATCAGGGGGTATACGAGTCTAAAACTAGAGACCATAGAGTTAAGGCAAGAGGAGTAAGATTTAAATTGGATCTGAAAGAAAGATGGTGATGGGTATGTGGAACAAGCTGCCAGAGGAGGTGGTATTGGCAGGTAAAATGTTAATGCTTAAATTAATTGGGAAAGCACATGGATAGAAAAAGTTTATAATAGGGTTAAACACCATCAAATGTCATTAGCGTAGATAGGCACATGAACAAGTTGGGCTGAAGTGCTTGCTTTCATGCTGTATAAGTCTATGAATTTATAAATTAAATCTTAAAGTAATAGTTAACACCTCATGTGTACCACCAGGGTCAGTGTCATTGGGGGGAGGTATTCGTGGACCTTGCCCTCCCGCCCCGCTCCAAAATGAGCGCTATTCTAGACATACAAGGAGCACATGCCTGATTCTTCCACAACCGGTACACTCCTCCTTCTCCTCCTTCATCATCCTAGTGTTTGCTCTCAATTATACAACACCAAATACAACATGGTGGCCACCAAGTCCAGATCTCAGGAGATCTCCTTGTCACCGTTTATTTTGACGTATTGGTCAACTCTGCCATAGGTGCTATGTTGCTTAGATATATTGCTGCCACCCTTCAGTTACCCTAATGCCCATCTATTAGATTTGTTCTGATGCAGACTCCTGGGAATGTGAAGTTATCAGTTCCCATGTGTCACAGCCTTAGGATGATTTCAGTAGTTATTATCTCCTCATGCTACACATTTCTACACTTGCAGTATTTTGAGAAGATTGAATCTGTTCATTCCATCCCACCCCAGTTCACAGCTGATACAGTTTCCATCTACACTAATTTGCCCTCTATGTGGCTTTTGAAGTGATGGCCAGAGTGACTGTGGATCCAGAAATTGAACACTTTATTCCATTGAATTGTCATCAATGATTGCCTAACATCTTATTGGGGTTGGTAGTGTTTACATGATCTTTTCCAGCCATTCCCAAGTCCTTTGGAGTCATATAACACAGAAATGGATTATTTTGGCCCACCTCATCCATGTCAACCATTCAGACTAATCCAAATAGGTTGTATCCTATTGCTCCTGTCCTATCTGAGTTTCCATTCAAATGCCTTTAAACACTGTAATGAATTTGCCTCCTCTGACAGCTCATTCACCCCTCCTCCTCCACTGTGAAAAAACATTTCCTCTCATCTTAAACTTTGCCCTCTAGTTCTAGCCTTCTCTGACCAGGGAAAAGGGATTCTGACTATCTACTCTGACCCCTCATAATTGCCTCACTACAGGAAGAATGTGGAAGCTATGGAGAGGGTACAGAGGAGACTCACCAGGATAATGGCTGGAAAGGAGAATGCATCTTATGAGGCCAGGGTTAACAGAGCTGGGACTTTTCTCTTTGGAGCAAAATAGAATGAGAGGTGACTTAATAGAGGTCAACAAGATTATTTTCCCAGGGTGAGAGTACCAAACACCAGGGAACATCTGTATAAGGTGAGGGGAGGAAAGTTTAGGGGAGACATCATAGGTAAGTTGGGGGTTTGCTTTTTTAACACAGAGAGCAGTGGGTGCTTGGAATTCATTGCCAGGAGTGGTGGTAGAGGCTAGTACCATGGGGACATTTAAACAACTCTTAGACAGGCACATTGATGAAAGAAAAATAGAGGGTAATAGGTGTGAGGTAGGGGAGGTTTAGTTTGTTAAATAGGTTGTCACAACATTGGAAGCTGAAGGGCCTGTACTGTGCTGAAATGTTCTGTTTCCCCACTGGAGCTCAGTGTGGAACTTATCCATCACAGGCAAGTGCTGAATATTCTTTCTTTATACTGGTGGATTTTATCTGTGCTATACCTGGAGTACACCAATATACTATTTCCCCATCTGTAGTAGCCAGGTGCACAATTCTATCTCCTGGAGTATCCCAGTGCTCTATTCCTACATTAGATGTACCCTAGTGCCCTATCCAAACCCCTGAGTATCCTAGTGCACAATGCAGCATCCTCGAGTACCCTAGTACACTATCTTGAGTTAACCACATCTGCAGTAGCCCTCACGTAAAGTTGTGCAAATGCTCTCCAAATTCCACATGGAAGGTTAGTTAGGTTAGTTAGGAAGGTGCAGTCTTTAGGTATAAATTTTAAGATAGTCAAATGGATTGAACATTGGCTGAAAGGGAGAGGCCAGAGAGTGGTAGTGGATAATTGTTTGTCAGGTTGGAGGCCGGTGACCAGTGGTGTGCCTCAAGGATCTGTATTGGGCCCATTGTTGTTCGTTATATACATTAATGATCTAGATGATGGGGTGGTGAATTGGATTAGTAAATATGCAGACGATACTAAGATAGGTGGAATAGTGGATAATGAAGAAGGTTTTCAAGGATTGCAGAGGGATTTGGGCTGCTTAGAAAAGTGGGCTGAAAAATGGCAGATGGAATTTAATGCTGATAAGTGTGAGGTGCTTCATTTTGGTAAGAAGAATCAGAATAGGACATACGTGGTAAATGGGAGAGCATTGATGAATACAGAAGAGCAGAAAGATTTAGGAGTGACGATACATCGTTCCCTGAAGGTAGAAACTCATGTGAATAGGGTGGTGAAGAAGGCTTTTAGTATGCTGGCCTTTATCAATCATTGCATGGAATATAGGAGTTGGGAGGTGATGTTGAGATTGTATAAGACGTTGGTGCGGCCTCATTTGGAGTTCTGTGTGCAGTTCTGGTCGCCTAATTATAGGAAGGATATAAACAGAGTGGAGAGAGTGCAGAGAAGGTTTACCAGAATGTTGCCTGGGTTTAAGCATCTGGAGTATAGGGAGAGATTGGACAGATTAGGTCTTTATTCTTTGGAGCGTAGAAGGTTGAGAGGGGATTTGATAGAAGTATTTAAGATTATGAAAGGGATAGACAGAGTGGATGTGGATAGTCTATTTCCGTTAAGAGGAGGAAAGATTAAAACAAGAGGACATGAGTTAAGAATTAAGGGGCAGAGGTTTAGAGGTAACATGAGGGGGAACTTCTTTACTCAGAGAGTGGTAGCCGTGTGGAATGATCTTCCGGGAGAAATAGTGGCGGTGGAGTCAATTGTATTATTTAAGAAAAGGTTGGACAGGTATATGGATGAGAAGAAGATGGAGGGTTATGGGCATTGTGCATGGAGGTGGGACTAGAAAGGGGTGTTTGTTTCGGTGTGGACTAGAAGGGCCTAATGGCCTGTTTCCGTGCTGTAATTGTTATGTTATTATATGTTATGTTAACAACCCCAAACTTAAATTACACTCTCTGCTATAATCCTGCTCATTAACTATACTTTCTGCAATAATTCTACATATTGAGTATTCATAGTATACATAGTCTTGCACCTTGATTATACACTGCAATAAATGTTTCCATTGTGTATATACTATCTGGAATAGCCGTACAATCTGAGTATACCTCCACAATAATCCCACACAATGAGTACACCCTCTGCAATAATCCTGCTCCTTGATTACATTCTCCACATAATCCCACACGTTGAGTTGACCCACATATTTGAGTATACCCTCAGCAATACACTTAGACACTTTGTGCAATCATCCCATGCCTTGATTGTATTCTCTGCAACAATCCTTTACCCTATGTACAGTCACTGCACTGAACCTATGTCTTAAATTTAGTCCCACATCCAGAGAGTATGGCAACCCTGTCCTATATGTTCCATTTCTTGAGCACAGTTGCAGGACTAGTCCATGCCTTCATTATTCCCCAACTCTAGACCCGCACTTTATGTACCTTCCCTGTCCTGTTGCCATGCCTGTGTAAATCTTGAGCACAAGTCTTGTGCCTTAAATATGCTTACTGCAATAGTCCATGATTTGAGTATGTTCCCTATAGTAATTTTGCATTTTAAGTATTGTCTAGATTAGAATCATCTCTTGAGAACTCTTTCTGCATTAGCCTCTTGTACAGAATAAATGCACTGAACTCATCCAGTACCTTGAGTGTGGCCCTTGTATGATTGACATGCCTCATGTATGAACCCAGTTCTAATCCTGTGCCTTAATGATGCCCTCTGCACTTCCCCCATGCCACCTTCTATGTCTTGAATATGTTGATTGTGAATTGAGTGTATTCCCTGACTGAATCTTGTATCTTGAACACATCCCCTGCATACGTCACACAACCTGATTACATCCCCTCACTCGCTTTACAATCAAGTATGGCTACTGAACTCAGCCCTCTTTATTACACCCCTCAGATGTAGCCAGGCAGCATAATCACATAGCTGGTAGAACTGTAGCCTCATAGCCCTAGAGACTTGGGGTCAATCCTGACACTGAGTGCTGTCAGTGCAGAATTGGCATATTCTCCCTGTAACCTTGTGGGTTTACTCTGGGTGCCACAATTTCCTCTCATATCCCAAAATGTACAGCTTGGTAGATTAATTGTCTGTTGTAAATTGTATGTAGATCAGGAATAGAATTTGGGGGGGGGGGGGGGGGGAGAAGTTAAAAGAAATGTGGGGAATAATAAGAAATGTGTGATTAATGGTTGGCATGGACTTGATTGCCTGAATGGCCTTTTTCCATGCTGTTTCTCTGTATGACTCTATGCCTGTATAGTCTTGAGCTGACATGCCTTGGTTACTCAATAGATCAGTTGTTTTGCTACACAAGTTAGCAAATGCGCTAATCCTATTTCTTGAGGACACTTCCTGCACTAATCCCATTCCTTAAGTACTTGTCCTGTTCTTTGAGTACACCCCTTGCACTAGACCAATTCCTTGGATATCCTCTCTGCACTGTCTGATTCTTGAGCACACATCCTGCACTAGTCCTGTTCCTTGAGTATACATACTGTACTCAATAAAATTGTGATTCAGGCCTGTTGACTGGAAGCACACCTTTATTCATAGAGAAGTGGAAACTTGAAACACCTACCTCAGAATGATGCAAGGTTGGGCTTCAACTGAAAATTTAAGGTAAAGGTGAGGATCAGTCATGTTATAAATGAGCAGCTGGTCAAGTTCAAGGACCTGAATGTCCATTCATTTTTGGCTGATGGGCATTGGGGGAATACAAGAAAGGAAACATCAGAAAATCTGGGAATGTTGAGGACAGGTAGGAGGATTGAAGAAGTTTAGAGAGGGAGGGAACGATAAGGTCTTGAATGAAGAGGATAATTGTGTCGGGTTAAGTAGGCAGTTATCTGACCAATGATGCACTTTCCCCCACACCACCTTTCCCTGCCCATACCACTGCTGCTTATCTGGCAGGTAGGAGTTGTATAAAATTAGTCAGAGGCTGAGGGATGAACTTTTAGAGGTTTATAAAATCACGAGGGGCATAGATAAATTGAATGGTCAACTCTATTTTCCAGGATAGACGATTCTAGAACAAGAGGACATGGGTTTAAGGAGAGAGATTTAAGAGAGACTTGAGAAACAACTTCACTCGGAAGGTAGTACGTATCTCCAATGAACTGCTGGAGGACACTTTATTGACAGGTACAGTTTTGATGATCAAAAGATATTTGACAGATACAAGACAGGGAGGATTTCTGTACTATATGACTCTATGATCAGGATTATTTATATTGTGGGAACCTTCTTTAACAGAACACAGTTCCGTATGTCCAATCTCATTTGTGGCTAAATCAAACTGCAATAAACATCCTTGAAGCTTCTGGTTACATAATGGTTGCTCAGAGAAAGAGTTAAATTCCTCATCTAATTCTTCATCTATTGGTATTGGAGAGAGTTGAGAGGAGGTTCAGAAGAATGGTCCACAGAAAGAGAGGATTATCACATGAGAGAGAGTTTGATGGCTCTGAGACTGCACCCACTGAAGTTTAGAAGGAGGAGGGGATCACATTGAAACTGCATACTGAAAGGTCTGGATGGAGTGGACATGAAGAGGATGCTTCCTATCATGGGGGAGGGTGGAGGGGCACAGGAGTCTGGGACCAAACTGCACAGCCTCAGACTATAAAAACAACTCTTTAGAATGGTGATGAGGAAAAATTTCTTTATCAGAGGGTAGTTAATTTGTGGAATCCATTGCCATGGATAGCTGTGGAGGCCAGGTCATTTGGTATATTAAAGATTAGATCTTTGATTGAAAAGAGAATCAAGGGTTACAGACAGAAGACAAGAGAATGGGATTGAAAATGAGGGTAAATTAACCATGATAGAATGGTGGTGAACTCAATGGGCTGAATGGTCTTACAACCAATTTATATTTTACTAAATGATGAACTGAAATTGGGCTTCTCAGGTGGAGATCATCACCTCGTCTGCATCCACATACTGCCACTGTATCCATTCCAAATGAGAAATAGGCATAGCCTGAGTGGACAGAGCAAGAGTGCAATGAGTTTGTTTCTGATTTTGAACTGAAGAAAGAGGAAGATTATGAAGAACTTACTCAGAACCTTCATAGTCTTGCTCTACCATTTATGGTGCTGGGACACAATGAAACCTATTTATTCTCTTCCCCCTGTCACTAGCAAATTACAGAGACTGAGGAAATTTCAAGTAGCATACTAGGGCTTACCTGCAGGAATGCATGATTTGCCATCACTTCCAAGTTCGAAGCCACTCACGCAAGAACATTTTACTTGATCTCGGTGGACGTGACAGTAGTGATGACAGCCTCCATTCTCCAGAGTGCACAGCTTTGGAATTTCTGGAAGACACCAAATGTGACCCAGTTTTCACTGTGGTTGGAATGGGGGTAGCTGGTAAAGTGCACCAGAGGTTAAGTTCCCAATGTCATCTCACAGTCCACGTGGGATATGGTGGAAGATCACATAGGAGGTGACCATTGAGAGTAAGTTCCCACAGGAGTAACTCTGAAGAGTTTGACTTGTGGTAGCAACAATTCAGTTCAATTTATTTAGGTTTATATTCCAAGCAAAAGACAAAATATCCAAAGGGTCTTTAAAATATAGAATGAGCTTCATGCAAGCTGAGGGTCAGTCCTTGTAAATTGTGGGACATGAGTTCAGGGCAGAAAAGCCTGGCAGTGTTGACTTCTGATTAATTTGCTATGGGCTGGAAAGTGTAGTTGTACTCTTTTAGGTCCTATGTTCCCAGAGTTCCTTATTCTACTCCTTAATATCTGTTTCATACAATGACTCAGGGTGTAGTGCAGCTACCTCACAGCTGTTGTGACCACAGGTTAATACCAACTTTCAATACTATAAATTGCGCCTTGTATGTAGGTGAGGGTAGAATCTTGGGAAGTTGATGGGAATGTACTTCCCATAAAATGGTTTTATGTCAGTGAAGGAACCCAACTCAAAACATTGACCATTTTGATCCATGGATGCTGCCTGACCTGCTGAGTTTTCCAGCTTCTCATTGTTTGCCCAAGATTCCAATATGTACGGTTGTTGCATTTCTCTGGGTTTAGTCTAGGATTAATGTAAGTGCAAAGGCTGAATGGTCAGTGTGAATTTGATAAACTGAAGATATGGTTCTGTTTAGGTAAGATTGCAAACACTCTTGGATCTCACCGATTTCACAGTTGATGCCTTTAAAACCTTTTATACAGGTGCATTGATATTGATTGATGCCATCATAGCATTTGCCTTGATTCTTGCACGGGTTGGATTCACACTGGTTTCCATCTGCAGGGTTAGACAATGTCACTAATATCGAATATATACATGAAATTCCTGTCTCTACTTAGCTTGGACTGTTTGTTGAAAATCAAGCTTTGTAAGATTATCTAGAAAAGCAAATAATTTAAAGCCATTATAAACATGGAAGAAAACCATTCTTTTCCGAAACAGTGAACTCTCTTTGATTATTTGCTCATATCAAATTACTTGATTGTATCAAACTGCCACATAACATCTTCTAGAGTACTGGTTGCTCGTCTCTGTGGTGGAAAATTTTGGGTACTGAGGTTTTAGCACCAAATCCCTGACTAGCCTTCCAACATAGTTCTGGATAACTAGTTTTTCAGACATTAAACCCAGTCTCCCTTACATTAATGTTAAAAATCCTATTTGTTAAAAGGGTTAGAAAGGGAGTAAGGGAAAAAAAAGTCTCACTGATGGTGGTGGTGGGGTTCTGGAACCCTGTCTGAAAGGTTGAGGTGACAGAAGCCCTCAGCCCTTTCAAAGAGTATCCAGAGGAATACTCTTTATGTTACATTGTTGAAGAATAAGGATTGTGTGGGGTTAACCTGAAGCCCATTTTTAGTTGGCAAATATAGATGAGACTAACATGCTGTTAATCTCCATGGTTTAATGAATAATTCCTATTCAGTTCACCTTTCTAAAAACAGGTAATCTTATCGTACTACACCTCATGGGAGATTGCCCTGTGTAAATTGCTTCAAAAGAATTTTGTTGGCTGTAACATTTAGGACACTCAAAAAGGGATATGGAAAGTGAAGTGTAAATGCAAGTTCATTTTAAGTGCATCTCCCCACTCCTCAAGAGTTGGGAAGGAGTAGGCTAAACAAATTGGGTATCTATCATTGGTGCAGTGAGCCCTGACATGCACACTAATATATGTGACTTTGTGTCCCCAATCAACCTCTCATCCAAGCTGTATCAGTCACTGCATGTGAGTATAAACAATGCGCTGTTTGTTATTTTATTAAAATTGGTTACTCAAAAATTCTAGGTAGCAAGGACTAAACTGGTTGCCACTCACTGCTTATGAAGGCATCTGGAGAATTAGGTTAGCTTTTCAGATCCATGGTATCCATGTCAAAATACTGAATTCCAAACCTTTGAGAGGACAAATCTACTCAATTAGCCATCAAAGAGCATAACCTGCTATCTCTGGACCATTACTGCATTGCTCAAAATCACCTTGTATCTTGGTACTAGGATAAATAGAATATACCCATTTGTTTATCTTTTGACTTAGAAGGCACTCACTAACATCCATTCTGTTCAGGAAGAAGTATTGAGTGGGATTAGAGAGATAGAGAGAGTGAGCAAGGAAAGAGAGCTGACAAGAGAGATGGAAAGAGAGAAATAGTATAGGGAGGGAATAAATCAATGAAACATAATTATGGAGGAGAGAAAATGGTGGGAGCAAAGAGAAAGAATAAAGTGGTGGAGAAATGCCATCCATGTACAAACAACATTCCATACCTGTAATGCCGAGTTCCATATCTGATGCAGCTCTAAATATAGTGAGCAGTACTCCATATTTACATTAGCACAACACTTGTACATACATACACAAAGGAAAGTCAAACACTACGATTGCATCATCTGGTATTGTTGTGTGAACTACAATATCATTCACCTGTGGATGATATTCCTGTACTGAGATCCATTAAAATAGAAGCCTAATAGCTTGAATATGCATGAGATTGTCTGATCTTGGAACCCAAGCAGGCTCAGACCTGGTCAGTACTTGGAGGGGAGACTGCCTAGGAACACCAGGTGCTGTAGGTTTCTGTGAAGGGACACTGGACAAAGTGACAACTCTCTGTCTGCCTTACTGTAGACAAAAGCCAAAGAATCTCATGTATGTTGCATTCTAAATGTAGTATTACATGACAATAATGGAGCCTTTAATTCCTTACAAAATGACTGATCTGACACATGTCTATTAAATTTGACTTCCTTTCAGAAAGGATGTTTAGTCCATTCTCCTCCACTTGATAACTGGTTTCATTTCCTCCAATGGACTAAATATTGGGAGGGAGATAGATAAAATAGTCAAATGTGGTGGCCAAAGACTGATTCCTGTCACAATGCAAATTCAATGCAATTCAACAAATGTTGATCTTACTTTTGAATGGAAAAAATACACCTGATGGTTCTGAAATCCAAACCCAGTGCCCCAGAGAGGCACTGGGGAAGTCCAGAGGGTTCCCCGTTACCCATTCTCACTCAGTGAAGGTGGGACCCATTCCAGTGTTTTCCACAATCCATGGTTCCTGATGTGATTCCATATCTATGATAAAAATTCAAGCAAACAGCCATATCTAAATGGGACTGAATGAAGTGTTGTTGTACTCACCTACATATTTAGTCCAGAATTCATCCTGAAATGAGAGGGCAACACTGAATCAGATAATAATGTGAGGTGCACAGAGTGCCATCAACTCAGAATTCACCAGTGTCATACTCTGCAACTCTGATTCATCAGGCAGATGGAGAGCTTCATGTGGTCCAGCAAAATGAGCTGGTCTAAGGGTAGACTTTTGCCCTCAGACCTGACAGCTATTTAAGCATATCGATACTTGTTGCATAGTTGACTCAGAATTGATTCCATTAAAATTAGCCAGTTAACAAACATGTGGGTTCTAGAATTGGAGTTTACTCACAGCAGGGAAAGGATGGATAAAAGGTGACAATGAAAGAGTTGTGGAGGGAACTAGAGGGAGGTGGAGCACGTGTGGTTTCTGGCAGTAGATCGGCAGATTTAGGGATGAGGTATGTGAGAAATTAAGAGAGAAATTGCCTGCATTTGGGAGAAAGATTAATTAAAAGCTGTGATTGATGTGATGAAGACATGGGAGAGTGTTGGGCAGGAAAGTGAAAGTGGTTCAGTGTGATAAAGGGAGTGTGATTGGCGGGAGTTTGAGAAGGAAGGTGGGATGAGAAATGAATGAATGTTGGGGAGAAATTTATGCATTTGCTCCCTGTGATTTGTCTTACACCATTATCAACTAGTCTGAATTTTTTAAATTATCAATTTTACCTTGAGTAACTTCTTTGGTTTTATTTCTCTCTACTTTTATAATCTCTTTTAATTACCATACATTGCTTTTTTGACACAGGCCTCCTGCTCAACCATCAAGGTTAGGACAAGTAAGAATGGTAACTGAATACAGAACCAATGTGTACACTCACAGTTCGTTGGTCATCTTCAAAATATTCTCTAGCTTCTTCTTGTGAACACCTCTCTTCAATGCACTCTCTCTCCAAGTTGCCTTCTTTCAATTCTTCAAGGAAACTGTTTTCACGTTTTTGGCGTGTTAAGAAGTCATTAGCTTTCATGTTGGCTAAAAATACTTAAACAGAAGCGGTCAATGTTAGTGACTAACCTCTAGTCAATAATAGTAAAGGACTGTGATCTTGTCAAACAGAAGTGAAAAGGATAGAATCAATCCTGTGAAATTGTCAGCTTACTCCAATCACAGAAATATTTTTCTTTCTATATTAATGATTTTTTTATTGTTGGTGTATTTTTTGTACTCGAATGCTGCAGCAAATAAGACTTATAATACATTGTACTTGTGTACTTGACAATAAAAACTTCATTCATTCATTCTCTTATAGAACCCTAAGCTGCTAACTATTTACAGAAATATGGGTCTATGGCTGATCAGTAACATTATGGATTCATCTTGAGTAGCAGAGCTGTGGGATTACTATCTGTTAAAGAAGTCTAGCCCTATCCATCAACTATAGAAGCTTGGGCCATCTCAATCTACATCTTCATTAATCTTTCTGGAGGTTATAGAATTACCATCTATTCCAGATCAGTAGACTGAAAGAGCAAATTCTGGGCTATGTAATCCTCATCTAGTTCTTGGCCTACAGCATTTTGGCCCATCTCATATATCAGTCGATTAATTGACAATCCTGTCCTACAAGTTCATGGCCCTGGATTTCTGGCATGTCAATGTGAGTTTATTATCACTTGGAAGACTACACAAAAGAGTCTGGAAAAACAACCAACTGAAAAACCTCACAAAGATAAGCGTATACAGAGCCGTTGTCATACCCACACTCCTGTTCGGCTCCGAATCATGGGTCCTCTACTGGCATCACATACGGCTCCTAGAACGCTTCCACCAGCGTTGTCTCCGCTCCATCCTCAACATCCATTGGAGCGCTTTCAACCCTAACGTCGAAGTACTCGAGATGGCAGAGGTCGACAACATCGAGTCCACGCTGCTGAAGATCCAGCTGCGCTGGGTGGGTCACGTCTCCAGAATGGAGGAGCATCGCCTTCCCAAGATCGTGTTATATGGCGAGCTCTCCACTGGCCACCGTGACAGAGGTGCACCAAAGAAAAGGTACAAGGACTGCCTAAAAAAATCTCTTGGTGCCTGCCACATTGACCACCGCCAGTGGGTTGATATCGCCTCAAACCGTGCATCTTGGCACCTCACAGTTTGGTGGGCAGCAACCTCCTTTGAAGAAGACCGCAGAGCCCACCTCACTGACAAAAGACAAAGGAGGAAAAACCCAACACCCAACCCCAACCAACCAATTTTCCCCTGCAGCCGCTGCAACCATGTCTGCCTGTCCCGCATCGGACTTGTCAGCCACAAACGAGCCTGCAGCTGACGTGGATTTTTACCCCCTCCATAAATCTTCGTCCGCGAAGCCAAGCCAAAGAAATAAGTACAATGTACAGATGATCTGAAATTCTTACTTGCTGTAGTCAGACAGCTACACGAACTACAGCAGTAAAGATGACATTACCACAGTATACAAGAAAGAAAAAGAGACCCTAAATATCAAAGGAGAGATAAATAGTCAAAGTTGTATTTAGTGTAAGAATAAAAGTAATGTTTCAGTAGTGTAGACTTTTTTTTGTAGTCGTGGCATAGTTTATGGTTAGTAATTAGTATAGGGAAGTTCAAAAGCCTAAAATCTCTAGAATATAAAACTTTTTGAACTTGGACGTGCTAGACTTCAGGCTTCTGTGCCTTCTTCCCAAAGGTAGGAAGCAGCAAGAAGAGGTTGTGACCAGGCTGATGGGTATACTTTATGATGTTGGCTGCCCTCTTGAGGCAGTGCCTCACAAAGATGTCTTCAATGGATGGGAGGTCAGTGCTTGTGATGGATTTGGCATATGTCTGACGATGGAATTACAGACCCATCTCTGATCTATTGAATTATAGCTTTGTCCTGACTGACTGAATAAAGAATATTGAACATTGGGCAATTTTGATGCTGAATCCTTTATGATAAAGGATTCTAAATGTCTGCCACTCTTGCTATGTATGTTTTCTTTCACTTCTGAATGCTTGGCTCTGATACTGGTGTCTTAGATTCTTATTAAAATCTGAAAACATCAACCCTTAACCTTTTAAATTCCAGGGAATATGTCCCTAGTTATGGTGATTCCTCCTGGGAATATAAATATCATTCTGTGCTTGTTATCAGTACTTCCTTGTTCATAACCCTGTCCTCCTATACTCCAGCCAGGGCTTTGTTAGCTATCCCCTTGATCTCCATTTCTCTGGATACAAAGGACCAAATTCTACTCTCTCCCTGATTATTATCCACACTTTCTGAAATATTTTCACTAATCTATATAGATAGGCTTCCATTGACCAAACACTTTCTAACTATGACCCTGCATTATGATTGCAAAGGCCAAAGCAGGTTGACATTATAATTAGCTACATCCAGTTGTCACATTTTTCCCATGTACTTGTCTTTGTTATTGCACCTTAATGCTGTCACTTATATCGCTTGCAATTACAGCCCATCTTTGTGACAATATTTAGACTTTCTATCCCTTCATTTCGAGCATCTATCAGCAAATATTCTTATGGGACACCTCTATCCTGCCAATTTAATAGTCGTTTTGTGTCCTTACACTCAGTTTTCTGCTTTTCTATCAAACATTAGAATTAGAAACATTCTCAAATCTCATCAGGAAGCCAATATATATTTTAGATGTACCGATCACATCAATAACTAACCACTGAATATCCTTGTCATCCTCTGATCAGTTGAAAACTTTTAAGGTTGATCCTATTAGTGTATGAAATTTGACAACAATAAATGGGTTAATTGATCTGTCTTTTTTTAACCTGTTTTCATATATCTTAAATAATAGTAATATGCTTACTTTTCTAATACTGTCCAAGTGCTGAGTTGAATTGATAGAAATGTGAAAAATTATCATTATGATACTTCCAGTGGTCCTCCTTCATGTAAAACTTATGAAGAGGAAATAATTGGATCCTTGGCACTTGTTGCTGCCTTCTGGCATTCTTTTTCCTCATTGCTCTATTTGGGTTATGTTAATCTTTGCCAATTCCCTGTCTATGTTTTAAATTAATATTAATATCTAAAATCACATGTGATGTTTATACAATCATTGGCCCTACCTAAACCTAGAAATAACCAGACATACATAAACTATAGGATCAGGGGTCATGATCAACCTACAGAATCATGAGCCATATTCAACCCATACAGTGACTAGCCTTATCCAACTTATACAGTCATTAACCAACCTAAAGAATCACAGCTTCCCCTACCCTATAGAATCACAAGCTTCATCCAACCTATGGAGTTTAAAAAATATATAAAATGTACACACACACACTGTGTTTGTATTTTTTGTTTTTGCAATACCATTTAAATCTTATTAAAAAATTGTTTTTTTAAACAGTGTGTGTGCGTCTGTGCGCGCAAGCTCCTTTGGAATGGCCACCTTAATTACTGGCCTTGCCTTACAGACCAGTGATTCTCTAAATTCAGTGAAGTTGGTATTCTATAGATTGGGTGGCCAGTGATTCTGTCGGCTGAGAATGACCAGTGATTCTATGGGTGGGGTGAGCATAGAATCACTGGCCATGCCTAAACTGAAGACTCACTGCCCTTGAAGGGCTTTCCAAATAGAACAACACAGGAACAGGTGTTTCGAACCGACCATGATGAAAATAAATTTTCTATCTGGCTGCACAAGGCCTATACCCCTCTATGCCCTGCCTGTTCATACACTTGTCTAAATGCGTCAAATATTGCTTTTGTATCTGCTTCCACCACCTCCTCCAACCACTTGCTCTGTTTAAAAAAAAGCTTAATTAATCAGCTTTAAACTTTCCTTCTCTCACCTCTAATATGTGATGTTTCCATCCTGAGAAAAAGATCCTGACCATTGACCTTATCATGAGGTTTGCCCAACCTCACTAGTACTTCACAGACATAATACCAAGGCCTTCCCATCCTATTGAATTAGTGACCATACTCAACCAATACAATCACTGGCCCTATCTAATTGATACACATAGAATAATGGACTCAACCTAACCCATGGAATCACTGGTCATTCTCAGTCTATAGAATCAATGGCCACTCAATCTATAGAATGCCAACCTCACTGAATTTATATAATCACAGGTCTGTTCAACCTATAAAATAGCCTCATAGCCCATACATTCATTGGTCTTATCAACCCACATAATCATAGGCTTGCCCAACCTATAGACTAGGCCCAGCCCATTGATTCACTGATCTTACCAAATGATAATATCACTGGCTATTATTACATATATAATCACAAGTCAATGGGTTAGGCTTTGCCACTGATTTTATAGATCAGGCAAGGCCACTGATTCTATAGGTTGGGCACACTCTTCAATCATATATACATTGGATGATGTCAGCAATCCTACACGTGAGGAAGACCAGAAACACTATAGATTAGATAGGACCTGTAATTCTTTTTGTGAGGTCAGGCCAGTGATTCAATGAACCAAGTTCATTGATTTATAGATTAGTCAAGGTTTGTAATTTGATAAGTTGGGTAAAATCAGTGATCCTAGGTATTGCACAAAACCAGTGATTCTATAGATTTGCCAAGACCTTAAATTCTATATATTGACTACAGTTACTCATTTTATTGGTTGAGTGAGGCAGAGACTGGGTAAACACATGATTCCATAAATTAGATAAAGCCTTTGGTTCTATGTGTTGGATAAGGCACACAATTCTGTAGATTGAGCAATGCCTGTGATTTTGTAGGTTGAATAAGATAGCAATTCCATAGATTGTGTAATTGATCCTATATTTTCCTGCAAAGTCTGCAATTATACATATTTACGAAACCAATTATTCTATGGGTTAGGGAAGACTATTGGCCTCATATGTTGGGTAACAACTAACATAAGTATAGTTCCTGCTCAACCTATAGAATCACTGACTTTGACCAACATAGAATCATATTGCTTGTCCAGCTATTCCAACCTGTAGCTTCAACCGTTTCGCAAAACCCAACCTTTAAATTCATTTGCTTTATAATCAACAGGTTTGTTCAATTTATAGAGGCACAGACTTACCCATCCTAGCAAATCACTGCCTAACCCAACCTATAGAATGACTGACCTTACCCAACCTATCAAATCATTTATTATGATTACACTCATTCTCTGTGAATTCATGGTTGGTGCCAACTGAGAGTTGCTGACCTTATCCTAACAGTGGAATTATGGGTCTGTTCTACCCTAAAGAATCTTGGAATAATCCATAAATATCTTCTTCTTCATGGTATCTTTTTATAATTTTTTTTCACACTATGAACCATATCAATCAAAATACAAACATTTCCCTTAAATATATACAGTGGCATTTTTTTCCCTATCTTCCCTCCCTCCTTCCCACCCCTCTCCAAACCCATTAAATGTTCAACATATACAATACAACAAAACCATTAAACAATGTCATCACACAATGAAAATAAACAAGAAAATTGTGTTATCTACTTTTACACACTGGATCAGGTCATTTTGTTTTCTTCTCAGTTTATCATTTTAGGGGGTGGAGGTCCGCGGTAAGCCCTCTCTGTTGTGTTCCATGTATAGTTCCCAAATTTGTTCAAATAATGTGACTTTGGAGGAGTCACGTGATGGAGTAGTGGCCGGTAGGGGAACTCCAGCCCTCTCCAGAAAAGTAAAAAAAAGGTAGGGAAAAAACAAAGTCACTAACACAGAAACCATAACAAATTGAAAGTGAAAGTGTGGAGAAAATGGCAGCAAAGAAAGAAAAACCAAAAACAACAGGAAGAAAAGAAGAAGGAAGGACGTCGGAGGAGGAGGGTGAAGGCCTTACCGAGGAGGCCCGCCATGGAGAGAGTAGCCTGCTCCCTGAGGTCAGTGGAAACCCTGAACTCAGGACTACAAAGATGGCTCACGGAGCCAAACAAAAGTGCGCAACTGTGCATGCGCGAGGATTCGCCAATGTGCAATGCACAAGACAAAAACAACACCGACGGGAGGGGGGACCAGCTGAGGAGTAAATAGCCACAGATGAAACAGACAAGTATAACACAACAGCAAGACTCTCAACAGGAAAACATAGAAAATAACAAGAACAAGAAGGAAGAGAATAAAAATAGGAAATCAAAGAAATAACAGATGACCAACTCAGAGGAAGAAGAGCAACACCAAGACACTTCTAATAAAAATAAGAACAAAAATACCCAACAAAATAAAATAAACAACCCAACAAGAAAATCAGAAGAGACAGAGGTAAAAGACACAGATCCTGGAGTGGACCTAGAAGAAGAGGAGGGAGAACACAGAGAAATGGAAGATGAAGGGAAGGGATAGTACATGAATATATTTTTTTTAAATAATATATGGAAACAGTAAAAGAATGGCAGATGAAAGAATTCAGTGAAAGAAAAGAAGAATAAAAAGTACAGAAGACAAAATGAATAGATTAGAGATGATCATGACAGATATAGGAAAAAGAGTAAACAAGGTGGAAGAATGAGAAACAGCCATAGAAATGGAGGTAGATGACTTAAAAAAGAAATTAGAAGAATCTGATTAAAAAGTTAAAGAAACAAGATAGATATAATGGAAAATTATAATAGAAGAAACAATATAAAGATAGTGGGCTTTAAGGAAGATGAAGAAGGCAAAAATATGAAAGAATTTATAAAAGAATGGATCCCCAGGATCCTGGGAAGACCAGAATTACAGGAAGAAATGGAAATAGAAAGGGCACACAGAACATTAGCCCCTAAACCACAACCACAACAAAAACCAAGATCCATTCTAGTAAAATTCCTAAGATATACAACAAGAGAAAATATATTGGAGAAGGCAATGAAAAAAATAAAAGAAGACAAAAAACCACTGGAATACAAGGGTCAAAAAAAAATTTTCTATCCAGATATAAGTTTTGAACTCCAGAAGAAGAGGAAGGAGTTTAATGCAGCAAAAACGACCGAATGGAAAAAAGGTTATAAATTTATGTTAAAATACTCAGCGGTTCTTAAAATAGTTATCCCGGGGCAGCAAAGCAAACTATTCTCGGATCTGGAAAAAGCACGAAAATTTGCAGAACAACTACAAAACAGACAGAGAGATGAAGGGATGTAACAAGAACAAAAATGACAATAAACTATATATATTTATTTTAAAAAATAGAGTATAAGTAAGAACTAAGAAGGGAAAGAAAGGGAAGAAAGGAAGTAAGGAGGGAATTAAGAGAGTGACCTTTGTTATATATGAAGATTAAAATCTTTTCTGGGGGGCGGGGTGGGGAAGAATAACAATCATTGCGAAATCAGTTGATGTTTGCGAGCGGATTCACAAATCCAAATGGAGAGGGGAGATGTGGTTGCCCGACAAGGGACAAAGGGCAACTCAGAAAGGGGAGGGACTATTGGGGTTAAAGGAATTTTAGATATGAGAATAGTGGAAATATTTTATGTTTTAGAAATGTTGTCTCATAATGTGTTCAAAAAAAGAAAGCAGAAATGGATAAGAAGGGAAGGTGGTGATGAGGAAACGGAAAGGAAAGATAAACAAAGTATGATATGACTATGTTGAACTATATGACTTTAAATATTAATGGAATACATAGCCAAATCAAAAGGAAGAAACTGTTAAATTTACTGAAAAAATAAAAAATTGATATAGCATTTGTACAAGAAACACATCTAACTGAAATGGAACAAAAGAAATTAAAGAGAGATTGGATAGGACATGTAACAGCAGCATCATATAATTCAAAAGCCAGAGGAGTAGCTATATTAATCAATAAAAATGTACCAATCAAAATAGAAGAGGAAATAATAGATCCAGCAGGGAGATATGTAATGATAAAATGTCAGATATATTCAGAATTTTGGAATTTACTCAATGTATACTTACCTAATGAAGAAGATCAAAAATTCATGCAAGATATCTTTTTGAAGATAGCAGATACGCAAGGGAACATACTAATAGGAGGGGATTTTAACCTTAATTTGGACTCAAACATGGATAAAACTGGAAAAAAAAACTAAAAGAAAGAACAAAGTAACCAAATTTATAATTAAATCGATGCAAGAAATTCAACTTTTGGATATATGGAGGAAACAACACCCAAAGGAAAAGGAATATTCATATTATTCGGGTAGACACAAAACATACTCAAGGATAGACCTATTCCTGTTATCAGCCTACATTCAAGGGAGAGTTAGGAAAACAGAATATAAAGCTAGACTATCAGATCACTCACCCCTGTTATTGGCAATAGAGCTAGAGGACATCCCACCAAGAATGTATAGATGGAGATTAAACTCCATGCTTCTTAAAAGACAGGATTTTTGAGAATTCATTGAACGGCAAATTAAAATGTACTTTGAAATAAATACGGAATCAGTGAAAGATAAGTTTATACTATGGGACGCAATGAAAGCGTTCATCAGAGGGCAAATAATAAGTTATGTAACTAAGATGAAGAAGGACTACAATCGGGAGACAGAACAGTTGGAAAGGGAAATAACAAATATAGAAAAAGAATTAGCAATAAAGGAAGATACAACTAAAAGAAGAGAATTGGCAGACAAAAAAATAAAATATAAAAGACTACAAACATATAAGGTGGAGAAGAACATAATGAAAACAAAACAGAAATATTATGAGCTAGGAGAAAAAACGCACAAAATTCTAGCGTGGCAGCTTAAGACAGAACAAACTAAAAGAATGGTATTGGCATTAAGGAAAAAGGACAAACAAATTACATATAATCCAACGGAGATCAATGAAAACTTCAGGGAATTCTACGAACAACCATATCAAACTGAAAACGAAGGGAAAGAAGACAAAATAGATGAATTTATAACTAAAATTGAACTACCGAAATTACAAACAGAGGAGCAAAATAAATTAATAAAACCATTTGAAATAGAAGAATTACAGGAGATATTAAAAAAACTACCAAACAATAAAACATCAGGAGAGGATGGATTTCCAATAAAATTCTATAAAACGTTTAAAGACTTATTAATTCCTCCCCTCCTGGAAATAATCAACCAGATTGATAAAACACAAAACATACCAGATTCATGCAAAACAGCAATAATTACAGTAATACCAAAGACAGGGAAAGATCCACTAGCACCAGCATCATATATACCAATATTTCTACTTAACACAGATTATAAGATAATAGCTAAACTATTAGCAAACAGATTGGCCGACTATGTACCAAAAATAGTAAATCTAGACCAAACTGGATTTATTAAAAAAAGACGAACAACGGACAATATCTGTAAATTTATTAACTTAATTCATGCAGTAGAAGGAAATAAAACTCCAACAGTAGCGGTTGCTTTAGACGCAGAGAAGGTCTTTGACAGAGTAGAATGGAATTATTTATTCAAAGTACTACAAAAATTCAGCCTACCAGAGCAATATATTAATTGGATTAAAGTATTATATAAGGGGCCATTGGCGAAAGTGACAGTAAATGGATATATATCAAAACAATTTAACTTAAGCAGATCAACAAGGCAGGGATGTCCACAATCTCCCTCACTGTTCGCGTTAGCTATAGAACCACTAGCAGAACTGATAAGAACAGAAAATAAAATAAGAGGGATAAAAATAAAAGAGAAGGAATATGAAATCAGTCTATTTGCAGATGACGTTATAATATACTTAACAGAACCAGAAATATCAATAAAAGAATTACATAGGAAATTGAAGGAATATGGAGAGGTATTGGGGTACAAGATCAACGCAAATAAAAGTGAAGCAATGCCAATGAATAATGCGGATTTCACAAAGTTTAAGAAAGAATCACCATTTAGATGGCAAACACAAGCAATGCGATACCTAGGTATACAACTAAATAAAAATCTTGGCCATCTATATAAACTAAATTATCATCCATTAATGAAAAAATTACAAGATGACTTAGAGCATTGGAAAGACTTACCACTAACACTGATAGGAAGGATAAACTGTATTAAAATGAACATTTTCCCAAGGATACAATACCTATTTCAGTCATTACCAATTCACCTAACATAGAAATTCTTCAAGGAGCTAAAGAAAATAATAAGGAAATTCTTATGGAAAGGGGGGAAACCAAGGATAGCTCTAGATAAATTAACAGAATGGTACAAACAAGGAGGCTTACAACTACCAAACTTTAAGAATTATTATAGAGCCGCACAATTAAGATACCTATCAGATTTTTATCAAACAAGGGAAAAAACAGATTGGACCAGATTAGAACAAGATAAAATAGGGGAGAAGATACCTGAACATATACTATATAAATGGGATGAAAAATTGGTGCAACGTAGGAATTCACCTGTATTGCATCATCTGCTCAACATTTGGAAGAAGATTCACATAGAAGGGAATAAAACAAATTACCAACTACCAAAACTAATATTGACGCAAAATCAACTAATCCCTTTCACAATAGATAACCTTTCCTTCAGAGAATGGGAGAGAAAAGGGATCAAAAGAATAGAAAATTGTTTTTTGGGAAATAAATTATTATCCTTTGAACAAATGAAGGATAAATATAATATAACTCTCGATACAATGTTTGCATACCACCAACTGAAAACCTACTTGAAGGACAAATTGGGAAACAGTCTGAGGTTACCAGAAGGAAGCAATTTTGAATATGTGATTACAGACACAATGATAATTTAAAAATTTGTAACAAGCATGTACATCAAACTGCAAGAAAAGGAGAACGAGGAAACAAACGGTAAACCTAAACAAAAATGGGAACAAGATCTAAACATAAAGATAAAGAATGAAACATGGGAAAAGCTATGCTCCGGAACTATGAGAAATACAATAAACACGAGGTTACGCATGATACAATATAACTGGATACATCACACCTCAAAAGTTAAATAAATGGGACCCAACAGTATCAGACAGATGTTTTCTCTGTAAAAAGGAAACGGGAACAACAATTCATGCAATTTGGACATGTGAGAAAGATCTAAACCAGCTACTAAATAAAATCACAAAATGCAATATACCAAAAAACCCAGAGATCTTCCTCCTAAGTAATATAAGAAATAAAGAATTTGGACTTGATTTGGATGGAGCACAAAAAAGATTTGTTATGATAGCCCTAGCTGTAGCAAAACAATGTATTATGTCAACCTGGAAATTGGAAATTGTATTTCATGTATGGCTCCCATATTTGTTCAAATATTGTGATGTTATTTCTTAAATTATATGTTATTTTTTCTAATGGAATACATTTATTCATTTCTATGTACCATTGTTGTATTCTCAAATTGTCTTTGGGCCTGAACTCCCTTCACCTTCCACAATTGGTGCCTTCTCTGCTAAGTGCTTCCAGCATTTGCTATTTCATTTCATGCCTCCTTCACTTCCTCCCTTGTCCATGGTTCTGTCTAGACCTTACTTTAATCACTAAATAAAAATACATCTTCACAGCATGCTTGTCAAAAACCATGTTAAATGCAAGCATCTTTAGAGGGAAGTTTTCAAAGCTTCAAAGAGGAGACGAGATCTGATCAGTTCAGTAGCAATTGGGAACTACTGGCAATAATGTCAAAACAAAATGTCAGGTCAATGACCTGAACATCAACAGGTTTCTGAGTTGAGATACATGCTGATAAAGATACGAGACAAATTCATTCAGCCCGTAGATCCATACTGATTCCTAGGGAACAATTCTATCAGTCCCATTCCTTTAACCCTGAAACTTATTTTCCCTTATACATGCCAAAGAACACCCCTTTGATTCTTTTTCCCTTTAAACTACATTATATAATACAAAATGGTAAAGCAGTGAGGTTTATAATAATATATAATGTATATGTCTGATGCATACATACACGCGCAATGCAATTCGAATGCTCAATAACTCAGCAGCTGTTCTTCATGTTGCTCTATATACTCTGCCTTTCTCCAAATCTATGGTGAGGAATTGTGAAGACATACATCGACATTACAGTTGGGAATAAATGAGAAAACAGCAGATGAGTGGGCAGTCTAGAAAAATGGCAAAAATAATGAACGAATGACTATTCATAAATGAGATCAATTATTTATCATTGCATTTTGCAACATGCATTTTTAATAATGAAAACTTTAAGTTCTTCAAAATCCTCAGAGCAAGCAAACACTAAAAGAACTTCTAAACAATTGTCATAAGCACTTAGTAACTATGTTTCAAGTACGAAAGCTTTCATATTGTAAACACTGAGAGTAACTCTAAAATAAGGTTTAAAAAGTTTAGCTAACAACAAAGCCTGATTTAGTGTTCCACTGAAAAAGTACAAAAAAGTTTACGGACTGTACCTTCAGTTTCAATTCCTGTGAGATTAATGAGGAGGAGGAAAAGATTTATGGCCCAGAAAAGATATGCCATGGTCCGTTTCTGCTAAAGCTTCTTGCATCTGAATTTCTGAATGCTGGCTGAATAAACAGGAGTTCAAAGTTCAGTGGCCAGATTAGCAAAACTCTTGATTCCTATTGATCCTCAGTTTCCATCGCCAGCATCTGTATGATTTCTGACCAGTGGATCTGACTCTCATACATATGGTGACATTAATGCAAGAGTTTGAGAACAAAACAATTTTCATACAAGTCTATCACATGCTCTGCTTGGCAAATTTAGTTCTCTCTTGATTTCATGGAAAATGTCGTCAAGTTTTACCCTGGAAATCATTATAAACTGTTTCAATCCAGGAAGTGACATCACCTTTTTTTTCCATTCACATCTGCTGTCCAGGCAACGATTTGCCCTTTGGTAAATGGCTTTGAATAGGTTGGAGACAGTGACCTTCTTTAACCTCCATAACTTGAGAAGTTAAACCAGGCAGGTCTGGCAAAGTATTTGTCAGGGCCCTGGAGAGTCTGGTAGAACAAAGAGAATGAGGGGTACAAGTTCAAAGTTTCCTGAAAGTAGTGACAGAGTGGGAAAAGATGGTGATAAAAGCACTTGGCATGCATACATCTTCATTGGTAAGGGCATTTGGTACAAGAGTTGGACATCATGTTACAAATGTACAAGACATTGATGAGACCACACTTGCAGTTGAGGATCTCTAGATCTAGGAAGTCGTTAAGCAGGAAAAGGTGCAGAAAAGATTCATGAGGATATTACTGGGACTGGAGGGGCTTGAGTTACAAGTAAAGGTTGGATAGGCTGGGAATTTGTTTTCCCCGGAGCATAGGAAGCTGAGGAATTACATTATTAGAGGGTTATAAAATCATATTGGGCATGAATAATGGTCACAGTCTTTTACCCAGGATAGGGGAGTCTAAAATTAGAGGGGATAGATTTAAACTGAAAGGGTAAAGATTTAAAAGGGATCCAGACCTATGAATGCTGTGTGACTTGCTAAAATTCTCCAGCACATTTGTTTATTGCACTGAATCCTACCATGGGCAGACTTTCTTGTTTAACAGCCTTCAAAGGCTGTGGATCGAGGCTTCTGCTGCCCAGTACATATCAAAAATAAGCTGCCACCAATATCATCATCCAAACACAATCTGCTCAACCCCCTAAGTTCCTCCAGTAGATTGTGTTTAGCTTCAGATTCCAACATCGATTGTCTCCTGTGTGTCAGCAGTATTTCTGCCAACACTTCCCAGGAATTACTACCTGATCTCCGGAAGCTACTTCTCTCTCAGAGTGAAACTACAGCTAGAAATCTGATTCTCATTTCAGCACAAGATGAAGGTGCTGATTAGGATGGTATTCGGAGGAAAGTGCTTAGGGCCCCTTGCTCTGGATTTGACTGTGACCAGCAGCATTGAAGGTCACTGCATGTGGGAAGGATTGCTATTACTGATATCTGCAACAGCATGGGGACACTGCCTCTTGATCCTATATCAGCTGATCCAGCTGAAGGAGTGGGGACCAATGCATCTGCCTGTGGGATGCAACGCCAAGGGTCTCGAAAAGATTAGAGAAGCTGAACGCCTCCAGACCACAATAAGTGAGGATTGGTAAGAACATCTTCACAATCTCCATCAATGCTGGAACATCGCATGGCTGCGTTCTTAGTCCCCTGCTCTATTCACTTTACACCATCGACCGTGTAGATCGATACAACAATAACACCATCTACAAATTTGCTGATGATCCCATGGTAGTGAGTTGTATAAAGAAAGGTGATGAGTCATTATACAGGAGGGAGATTGAAAACTTGGCTGAATAGTGCACCAACAACAACCAAAGCTAAGTAGCTGATTGTAGACTTCAGGAAAGGAAAAACAGAGGTATACAATCCAGCAATCTTTGGGGAATCAGAGGTGAAGAGGGTGAGCAAAAAGTTCCTAGCAGTCACTATCGCGGAGGATCTTTCCTAGCATTGTGAAGAAAGCACATCAGTGCTTTTACTTCCTCAAGGAGTTTGCGGATATTTGTGTGACACCAGAAATCCTGGCAAACTTCTACAGAGGTGCGGTGGAATGTGTACTGACTGGCTGCATCACACTCTGGTATGGGGACACCAAAACTCCTGAAGGTAAAGCCCTGCAAAAGGTAGTGGACACGGCCCAAGATATCACAGGCAACCCCCACTATCGAGAACATCTACATTGGAGAGCAACAGCAGTCATCAAGCATCCACACCACCCAGCACACGCTCTGTTCTTGCTGCTGTCATCAGTAAAGAAGTCTAGGTGCCATAAGACTCACACCACCAGATTCAGGATCATCTGCCACCCTCTACCATCAGACTCCTCAACTACAAACTCAGTCAGGGATTCATTTAAGGACTCTTACTTGTGCACTTGATTGTTTTTATTCTCTCTGTATTGCAGTTTGTTTACATCTGTTAACTGTTTACAGTCCTTCACTGTGTACAACTATTTTTGCACTACCAATAAATGATAATTCTGCCTCACCTACCGAAAAAGGAATCTCAGGGTTGTATGTGATATCATGCATGTACTCTGACAATAAATCTGAAATTCGAGATCTGAATCCTGGTTTGTTTTCTTTGGTGAGTTGAACACCAAAAAAGTTAAGTTCAGATATATTGTCAGAATACATACATGATATCACTTATAACCATGAGATTCTTTTCCCTGCAGGCAAGGAAGAATTACCACTTATTGGTAGTGCAAAAAATTGTACTCAAGAAGATATGTAAACTTGTAAACAAATAAAGAAATGTAAATAAACTGTGCAATACGGAGAGAAAAAAAATCCAAAAGCAAAAGTAAGAGTCATTAAATAAGTCTCTGATTGGGTTTGTTATTGAGGAGTCTGTAAGTGGAGAAGTAGCAGCTATTCCTGAAACTGGAGTTGCGATTCTATACCTCTTTCCTGATGGAAGCAGCAAGAACAGAGCATGTGCTGGGTGGAGTGGATCCTTGATGAAAGGTAACAGCAGTATTCCCTGTAGATGTTCTCGATGGTAGATGATATAATTGAAACACAAGATCCTAAAGAGTCATGACACAGTTGAAGTTATGACGTTTTCACTAATGGGAGTGTCCAAACAAGGGATATAATTTCAAGATGAGGGACCAATCCATTAAACCCAACGTATATAGGAATTTCTTCTCGCAAAGGGTGATGATTCACTGGAACTCTGCCCTAGAGTGTTGTGGAGGTTACCTCAATAAAAATATTTAAAGTGTAGGCAAATACATTTTTGAAAGATTGGGGAATTGAAGGTTGTGGGGAACTGACACAGAGGAGGAAATCAGGCATGGGGCAGATAAGCCTTGACCATATTAAATGGTGGAGCAAGCTTGAAGGGCTGAGAGGCCACCTTCTTGTGTTTTCTTATCTGCATGCCTCCAGTTTAATATGTAAAATTGCATGCATCACTTTTAATTGCCCTCAAACATAAGATATTTAAACACTGTAACATTTCCTGTGTCTTTGAGAGAAGGCTGGGTCTGCCTGCAGCCTTGCCCTTGCAAAAGGGCATCAGCCAGATCAAGGCTTGGAGCTTTGCCTGCACTGTCTATTTGCTGCTAAGGCCCTGCCAGTTGCCTTTAGAATCTACCATTAAAGGGTCAGACTTTTCCTGATAAACTGACAGGACTGGTTTGCAGTGATCTTATTTCCCCCTCAAGTAGGGACTGACTTCTTGGGACTGAGGCTGATGGCACTTTCCCTCTCTAGCTCCCCTAGTCTTGCCTTAGCTGGAGGATTATCCCTGGAAAATATTTTCTTGAGTCCATCTCAGCAAAAAGATGTTGTGGACTCAGGACATTACGCTGTTTGGGAAAATATAATTGGAGTGCGGGAAATTGAGTGGGAGGTGTGAAATCAAAGAAGGACAGGACTGAAAGTAAGGGAATTGAGTGGGCAGGGTGTGGGGCCGATAACAGCTTTAGTGATATGGCTCCAGTTCTGTGGACCATGTAATTAAGGGAGCAAGAGCCACGGGTGGCCATGATTGGGCCTGGGTCCCATCTTAGGTCCCAGAAGGCTGCCCACCAAAATTCCAATGGGAAGAGGTTGAGGCTCACTTTATCCCCTCTGCCAACCACTGGTGACTATTGTGTTTGTTACAGGTAGTCCATGGTCCACAGTAAGTAAAGGAATACTTCATGGTCTGTGGGTGAAAAAAAAGTTGAACCACTGCTTTTGAAACAGATTGTAAAAGTGGTGCTGAGGTCCAACTCAAAGGCCAAGTTTTGTCATACTCCCCAAAAGCAAGACCCTGTTGCACCAGAATGTTCAGACAATACAATTGAAAGAGCAAGCTGCCCACACCAACTCACACAAAGGCTTGCTGTTTCAAAATGATAAGAGGGAGTGCCCAGACGAAGGACAGGAGTAGAAGACTGGTGTAGCAACGATTGGACTGGAGCTGTGAGATTAAAAGCAAGTCTTGGAATTAGAGATGGAATAGAACTTGCATTTCTGGGGGGGGGGGGGGGGGGTGGTCTGATGCACCATCAATAATTCCAAAAGATTAGAAGTTATGTAAAACTGATAGGCTTTTATTCACAGTAGAATGGAGGCACATCCGTGCTGGTTGACTGTCCTGAACTGGGGAGGGGACTGTGGAACAGTCACCTGTATTCAGAAATCTGTGAGAGGAGCCACAGGTACAGTTAGCCAATGGGCGTGCCCAGACAGTTAAACAGTGGTTTACCATGGAGGTTTGGACATATTCACAAGGGCTGTTTGATTAATTGGTGAAAGATCAGGCTGTCAGATATTCAACTGAGCTGTGGTCCTTAAGGTAGGAAAGTCTGGGCCACGAGGTCATTGATATCAAGGAAGATATTATAGTGGCGCTATGTATCAAAAGTCTAGCGAACCGGCACGGGATGTCATAACATCATGAAGTGGCATGCGCGGTTCAGTGTTTTAAAAGAATATGCGCTTAACTCGAGTAAACAAGTCTGATTTACCTGCAACTTTGTGGGTCGTTATTTCGTGTTCATCAGCCACCACTGTGTTCTCAGTGGCTACACTTGGTGACCCCGACAGGTCCAAAACGAGCTTCTGGACCATATGGATACTGCAGCTTTTGCTGTTAAGCTACCACCCTTCTGGATGGCAGAACCAGAGCTGTGGTTTCGACAGGCTGAGGCACAATTTCACCTCAGGAAGATAGAAGTGAATGCAATTTGCTATTATCACCTCGTCAGGGTCTTGGACCAAGCCACTGCCAAGCGAATCAGTGAATTGCTGTGCGATCCACCAGAGCCTGGAGAGTGCAAGTATGACACTCTAAAAGCGCTCCAGCTGCGTATTTATGGCATGTCCCACAGAGAGAGAGCCGCCAGATTGTTATACATGGAGGAATTGGATTACCAAACCCCATATGAACTAATGGATGACATGCTGTGCCTGGCATCTGACCAACGGCCAGATATGTTTACTTGAACAGCTCTTCCTGGAGCAGATGCCAGAATACATTAGACTTTTATTATCGCAAAGATCCTTCGAAGACCCCAGGGCAGTAGCTGCAGAGGCAGATGTCCTGCAGCTGGCAAAAAAATACACCAAAAGGTCTTTGGAAAAGTCATTGCATCACAGCTGTCCACACCCAGCACCTCCATTGTTGACACTACCTCCTAAGCCAATGCTCTCAAATTACCAGCTCCTATAACGAGTCAATGTCTCAAGTCAGGCAGACAGCCTATCAATACTTCCACCTGGTGCTTTTACCACCAGTGTTGGGGAGTCAATGCACGTAGGTGCCTGCCACCCTGTGCATTCTTGGGAAATGCCCTGGCTGACTGTCGTTAATGGCTGTGATGGTTGGCCAAAAATCTACCATCCTTCTATATGTTTGGGATCAGCTATCCCAACATAAATTTTTGGTGGTCACAGGATTGGACGTTAGTAATTTTCTACCAATTGGTTTCAATACACGTTATCCTACACGTTACCTCCAACTCACAGCAGTCAATAGTTCCAACATAACCACTTAAGGCACCAAAAAAAAATGAATGTTCAGTTCAAGGGGAACATTTACACATGGCCTTTTATTACTTCTACTTGGGGCCGATTTCCTTCAAACTCATTCGTTCATGGTGGATTTAATAGGGCATCGGATGGTGGATAGTATTAGCTTTCAAACTATTCGCCTGGCAGAATTGCATGTTCCTGCAGTATGCCTTCAAGCCCTGCATAAGACTGTTGATATATTCTCCAGACTTATAGAAGAATTCCCCAAAATTACAACTCTGCAGTTTTCAACCCCACCGCAAAACATGGAGTAACTCACCATATTTCTACCAAGGGTCCTCCCATTCATGTTAAGGCATGTCGCTTGCCTCTGGAAAAACTGCAGTGAGCTAAACAAAAATTCCACAAAATGGAAGAGCTGGGGATAATTTGCAGATCTGAAATACACCGGAGGGTGGAGATCTTGTGGAGATTATAGATGGCTCAACGATGCCACGATACCGGATCGCTACCATATTACCCATATTCAAGGTTTTTCAGTAAATCTGCATGGGACAAAAATCCTTTCAAAAGTGGACTGGTGCGCGGATATCACCAGGTGCCAGTGAAACCAGACAACATCCCGAAAACAGCAATAATGACCCTTTTGGATTGTTCAAATTTTTACGTATGCCTTTTGGGTTAAAAAAGGCAGCTCAGACCTTTCAGTGAGTTATGGATGCAGTAGTGTGCGGCATGGCCAATGTCTTCATTTATCTAGATGACATATTAGTCACCAGCACAACTAAAGAAGAGCACATGGAACGTCTGTGTACACTCTTTAGATGTCTGCGAGAATTTAGACTGATCATCAATCCAGATAAATGTGTTTTCAGACAATAGTTCCCTGGGACATACAATCACTGATAAGGGCGTGGTTCCGCTGCTTTCCAAGATCGACGCCATTACTGAATATTCCAGACCATCCACTGTCAAAGGTCTGCAAGAGTTCTTGGGCATGGTTAATTTTTAGCGTCGATTCCTTCCAGCAGCAGCTCATGTTATGAACCCTCTGTTCAATCTGCTGTTTGGTCAGGCCAAATCTATTCAGTGGACAGATAAAAGTTGAAATACTTTCATAAAGACAAAAGAATTAATAGCTCAAGCAACCATGCTCAGTTAACCAGTCCTAAATTAAGCCATTGCCCTTTCAACAGGTACGTCTGATGTGGCCATAGGGGGCTCTCTGCAGTGGTATTTCGATGAACAATGGATGCCATTGGCATTCTTTAGTCACCATCTCCATGAGGCCGAGAAAAAACACAGCACCTTTGATAAAGAGTTCCTTGCCATATATTTGTCCATGCATCACTCCATTACTTTCTGGAAGGCAGACACTTCACCATATTTACAGACCATAAACCCTTGACTTTCACATTTTCGAAGATATTGGAGCCCTGGTCAGCTCGACAACAGGGGCAATTATCCTTCATTTTGGAATTCTCTACCAGAATACTGCACATTTCTGGAAAAGACAATGCAGTGGCTGATGCACTTTCCCACTCAATTGCGCTTGAGGTATCAGCTATGGACCATGATATTAACTACATGGCTCTTGCTGCTGCCCAAGCACAAGATGGTGAGATGGAGTCGTATTGTACCTCAAAGGATGTGCAAATCGATGCTGACAGTAAGCTGCTTTTTTGAAACATATCAACAGCCAGTGATTCCAGCTTCATGGAGATGTCGCATTTTTATTCTGTCCATGGCCTTTCTCATCCATCCATCCATCAGATCGACCATTCGTCTGATTTCGAAAGATTTGTTTAGCACTGTCTGAGGAAAGACATCACACAAATGGCCAGATTTTGTATAGCTTGTCAAAAAAATCAAAATCCATTGCCATTACAAAAGCACCACTACAACCGTTCCCACCGGAAACTCACCACTTCGACCATGTCCACGTGAACATTGTTGGACTAATTCTTGTTTCATAAGGCTGCTGCTATCTCTTCACGGTGTTTGATAGGTTTATGAGATAGCCTGAGGCAGTCCCCATGGTGGATGCCTCTACGGACTCTTGTGCACAAGTTTTCTTTAATTCCTGGGTGTCTCCCTTCAGCCTAACGGCGCACATCACTTCTGACAGAGCACCTTAATTTACATCTTCGTTCTTCAGCCTTATCTTGGCTGCTCGATTCTAGGCTTCATAATTCAAGCATATATCACCTGCAGTCCAACAGGATGGTTGAACGATTCCATCATCATTTTAAATCAGCCTTAATGGCCCATTTGGATGGTCCCAACTGAGCAGACAAATCACCATGCATGTTGCTCGGCATTGGGACAACTCCAAAAGAGGATCTTCACACTTGGTCTGTGGAGCTTGTATATGGTGCATCTTTGGTGGTCCCAGGGGAATCCGTTCCACATGGATCCAGTAAAGATGAAGATCCCAAAGAGCAGCTTAGTAGACTAAGGGATTCCATAGGCAAATTATCACCTGTATCACCATTATCACATAGCAAACATGCTTCTTTTGTGCAAACATGTTCGTATGTAGAGGAACACATGGACAGCCTTTGCAGATGCCATACAAGGGACCAAATAGGGTGATATTATGAACAAGGTAAACCTGCATCTTGTACATTGCTGGGCAGCCTCTGTCATTCACAATTGACAGGCTCAAACCTGCCCATGTTGACAAAACTGCCCCTATTCAACAGCCAGCAGTCCGACGCAGGGGTTGACCTCCCAAAGTACTAACAGGTGATAGCGCCAGTTCTGGGGGGAGGCCTGTGTAGTGACGCTATAGATAGACTACAAATCCCAGAAGTCTAGTGAACTGATACAGGACATCATTACATTATGTCGTGGTGTGCAAGGTTCAGTGTTTTAAAAGAATACATGTGTGACTCGAGTAAATGAGTTCTAATTTACCTGCGACTGTGTTATTTCGTATTCATCAGTCACCACTGCATTTTCAGTGGCTACAATACAGGTGGTCAATAACCCTGACTCCTGAGAAGCAAAATGGTATCCTTTAACACCAAAGGAGCCTTCAGGATAGGTTTAGATGGAAATGGTCCAAATACAGGCAGGTGGATTATGTAGGTGGGATATTTTGGTTAGCATGTGTACATTGGGCAGAAGGGCCTGTTTCAACACTTTATGACAGACATTGGCCGTAAATGTACAAAGGAATGCTGTCCTGGGCTGCCTGTTGTGTGCTGGAGAACCCTGTCATTGTCTAAAAAATGTACATTTGCAGAAGGGACCCAATCACATTTTATTGAAGTGAAACACAAAAGTCTGCAGATGCTTTGATTGTAGTAAAAACACCGAAATGCTGGATGAACTCGGAGCAGATACGATGAAAATGGAGGAATTGTGAGAAAGCAATAGGGGACAGGGTAAGGAAGTGTAGTTGAGGTAGTTGTGAGAGTTGATGGGTTTGTAGAATATGTCTGTTGAGAGTTTCTCTCCTGATATCGAGACAGAGAGACGAGAAAGGGGAGAGTGTTGCTAGAGATGGGCCAGATGAATTTGAGGCCAGGATGGAAGTTAGCAGCAAAGTGGATAAAGTCAACGAGCTCATCATGGATGAAAGAGGCAGCACCAAATGACTCAGCATTGAAGCAGACATGTTGTCTGTCGACACCCACTGTGCTGGGAATCCATGAGGCGGTGGAGTGCAGGCTTCCACACATCAAATTATACTCTGTCTGCAAACTCCCTCTGGAAAGTGAAGGGAATCAGAATCAGGATTTATTGTCATGAACAAGTCATGAAATTCGGGGTTTTCTGGCAGCATCATGCTGCAAACATACATATTATAAGCATCTTACAACATTATTATAAAAAATTAAAATAATAATAACAATAATAGGGCATGAAAAGTAAGGCCGTGTCTTTGATTCATTGATTATTCAGGAATCTGACAGCAGCGGGGAAGAAGCCGTCCTTGTCTTTCGGCTCCTGTACCTTTTCCCCAATGGTAGCAGAGTGAAGAGAGCATGATCTGGGTGGTGGGGGTCTTTAAGGATAAAGGCTGCTTTTTTTTTAAGGACACTGCCTTGTGTAGATGTCCTCGATGATTGAAGTCTGGTGCCTGTGATGTCACAGGCTGAGTTTACAACCCTCTAGAGTTGGTGCCTCCATACCAGGAGTGATGCAATCAGCCAGAATGCTCTCCACGGTACACCTGTAGAAGTTTATGAGAGTCTTTGGTGACATACTGAACCGCTTCAGGCACCTCACAAGTATAGTCACTGGCGAGCCTTTGTGATTGCATCAACATGGAGGCTCCAGGACAGATCCTTGGAGATGTTAACACCCAGGAATTTGAAGTTCTTGACCCTCTCCACTTCTGAGCCCATGATGAGGACTGGGTCGTGTTCCCCTGACTTCCTCCTAAAGGCCACAATCATCTCTTTGGTTTTGCTGATGTTGAGTGCAAAGTGGTTGTTGTTACACCATTCAACGCTTCCTCCTGTACGCTTCGTCGTTGCCATTTGTGATTCTGCTGACAACTGTGGTGTCATCGGCAAACTTGTAGATGGCATTGGAATTGTGCCTGGCCACACACTCATGAGTGTATAATGAGTAGAGTAGTGAGTTAAGCACACATCCTTGGGGTGTACCTGTGTTGATAATCATCCTTGGGGTGTACCTGTGTTGATAATCAGTGAGGAGGAGACGATGTTTCCAATTCGTACTGTGGTCTTCCAGTAAGTAAGTCAAGAATCCAGTTGCAGAGGCCTAGAGTTTGTAGCTTCTTGACCAGCACTGAGGGAATAATGGTATTGAAGGCCAAGCTGCAGTTTATAAAGAGCATGTATGTATGAATTGCTTTTCTGAGGTGATCCAGAGCTGAGTGGAGTGCCAGCCAGTGATATTGCATCTGTTGTGGAGCGATAGTGATGATAGGCGAATTGCAGTGGGTTGAGATCTTTACTTAAGTATGTATTAATTCTGGCCATGACCAGCCTTTCAAAGCATTTCATCACAGTAGAAGTTAGTGCTATTGGGCGGTAGTCATTGAGGCAGCCCACACTATTCTTTTGAAGAGAACCTCTGACTACCACAATGAGAAGTTGAAAATGTCTGTGAACACTCCGGCTAGTTGGTTGGCACACTTTGTCAGTACCATGTCAGTAAGCCATCAGAGCCTGACACCTCATGAGGGTTCACCCTCTTGAATGATGTTCTGACGTCACTCTCAGAGACAGATATCAGAGGGTTCTCAGTCTTTTCAGGGATTCTAGTCGACATTGTTTGGTTCTTCTTCTCAAAGCAGGCATGTAAGATGTTCCGTTCATTGAGTAGTGAAACATCGCAGCCATCTATAGCGTTCACCTTCACATTGTAGGCTGTAATGGACTGCACTCCCTGCCATAGTTGGTGTTATCAGCCTCTGTCTCTAGTTTCCTCTGGAATTGTCACTTTACTTCGGAGATGGCCTTCACAGGTCTTACCTGGCCTTTTTGAAAAGATCTCAATCCCTGGCCTTAAATGCCCTTGTTCTTTCCATCAGCAGGTTACAGATTCTATGATTCATCCAGGGTTTCTGGTTGGGGAACTCACCTTTAGGAGCCTTGCTAGTTTAGACAGTATAGATTACTCCACACAGCCAACAAAAGGGCAGGCATAGTTGGGGCTCATGCAGTTATCTATGACTACTCCATTGATTTGGAGAAAATGGGATGAGTCAGTTATTGAGGGTGAAATGAGGTTAATGAGGGTGATGACAAGTTCTTCCAACTGGAGGTAGGTGGTAGTGGAGGGGGACTGGTTGAGTCCGTTGTCGAGGAAGAAATGAAGTGCTTTGAGGTCTTGGTATGGGGGATGGAGGTGAATAGTGATTGGATGTCCATGGTGAAGATGAGCTGGTCAAGTTCAGGGAACTGGAAGTTGTTAGGTTATGGAGGGCACGTGAAGTATCATGGATGTAGGTGCAGAGGAACTGGATCTGAGGGGACAAAATGGAGTTGAGGTAAATGGATACCAGCTCGGTGGAGCAGGAGCATGCAGAAACGCAGCAGCAATTTTATTGGAAGGATTTTTAGCCCCCTCTATTTCTGATGTAATTCCAAGGATCACAGTAGAAAGATCCAATCTAACGAGTGTTCTCTTGAACTTTTATGTGAATTAAGGCATAGTTGAAGTTAGACTGAGGAAAGAGTCTTGGTGTCTTTCATCCCCTTTTCCTTGTAGAATACATTCATGGTTGTCATATTTCCCTCCAGAAAATAAAATTCATTTTTAATTTCATGCTGCTGAGAAAACACCGGACTATGGAATTAATTTCTGGGCTTATATGCTAGACCCATGTTGGAATTAAAATCAGTGAAAAGTAGTTCAGAAAATAGTTAGAATGAAGTTTAGATTGTAATAACAGTTAACTGACTTTGGATTTTACTTGCAATGTAAAAAAAACAACAGATTATTTATATCATCATCTTTAATTCTCAATCTTCATGTATTTCTTCTGGTTAATGAAGCTAGTTTATACATGAGAAATGTTTGCCATAGGTTGCACTGACTCTGTAAGATTCATGGAACTTTCTGCACTGGCTGTCGGACTCTGGGGATTCAGGAACTGCCTTATCCAATTGAAGTATTTGTAAACTTTGGTGTAGATTCCATACTTGCCCTCACGGGCACATCCTTCTCCCCAACTAACTATTCCTGTCAAAAACCAAGTGTCTTTGAACTTTGTGGCGTATGGCCCCCCACTATCTCCCTTACAAGTGTCTTTCTGTGCCTTCTCATAGCCAGCACAGAACATGTTATCAGTAATGTTAAACTTGGTTGTTTCCCTGCACACAGACGTCCAGACAACTGGCACCTGCAGGACTTGCAGTGTGTTGGCAACCAGTCCATCCTCCAATTGCTTTCCCCATCCACTCACAGTAGAGAACCGGATTTGTCTCAGCTCCCGAACAGCAAAATTTGGCTCAGGTAAACAGACAGGAACCACATAATCATTCAGAGTGAGAGGCTTATCGAGCTTTAGCATTGCAATATCATTGTCGACAGTTTTAATATTGTAGTTCTCATGTTGGATCATTTCCGACAAATTCCTTTTCTGCTCTTTCTTGTCTTCTACTTTCAGCATATGTTTACCTGCAGAGAGGGGCAAAGGATCACCTTTAGAGTCACTCTTGTTGCAATATTCTGGCCAACAGTAAATTAACAAACATTTCCTGAGTCCAACTGAGTCGTAATATCAAAACCCAACACATTTAGTCAGGTTCCTGAAGGGTCAGTAAGGTAGCCAGGACTAATAAACTGGTATGTACTAGTTGTAGTTAGTGTAGTGGTTAATGCAATGCTGTCACAGTGCCAGCAACCAAGATTTGAATCTGGCACTGTCTGTAAGGAGTTTGGAGGTTCTCCCTGTGTCTGCATGGGTTTCCTCCTGATGCTACAGTTTCCTCCCACCATTCAAAAACATGGGGGGGGGGTATGGTGGTGGAGTGGGTTGTAGGTCAGGAGGGTGTAATTGGGCGGCAATGGCTTGTATGCTTGAAGGGCCTGTTACTATGCTGTATATATGTTTAAATATATCTAAAACTCACTGTCAACTCCATCAGTTTGTCATTTTCAATAAAGATGCTGCTTGGAATTGGTGAACTTTGATCCCATTTGTTTCTCCCCATTTTTTCTACCACCCACCTACATTACTGGGGGAAATTAATAGCAGCCAATTAACCTACCAATCCACATGTCTTTGGGATGTGGGAAGAGTCAGGAGCATTCCAGAGGGAACCCACATAGTCACAATGAAGTCAAGAAAACTCTACTCAGACAGGACTCCAAGTCAGGATCTCCTCAACAACTGGCCTACAGTCTTCATGGCAGAAAATAAAAAGTAAATAAACATTGCTGGAAAAGCTCAGCAGGTCAAACAGTATACATTATATTGTAAAAATAAAGACACATAACCAACATTCATCAAGGAATGAAAAAAATGTAGACAGGCGTCCGAACAAACTGGTAGGAGGGGCACGGCAAGGAACACTGTCCAATAGGCAGGAGGTAATAGATGAATAAGGGAAGGAGGACATACCAGCGAACAAGGGGAGGGGGGGAATGGCTCTGTGAATGGAGAGGGAAGGGGATGGAGAGCTATGATTTTACTCCTGCCTCTGTGGCATTGAGAAATATCAAAATTTTTCATCCTGGTCTTAAATGTGTATTTATTTATTTAAATTGTAAGGGGAAGGGTTTGTTGGTGTAAATTTAAAGTTAAAGTAGTTAATTTAATTTTAAGTTAAAATTTAAAAGGGGGAGGTGTGGTGACGTCAGCAGGGAGGGAGTTTTAAAAACAAAGAAAACCTTACCTCAATTGAGGTCCAGTTGGCAAGGAGCGAAGAGGCGGGAGCGTGCTGTGCTGAACGGACGTGAGTAGAGTGGTTATTTAGTCTTAATTAAGAGTTAATAATTTAGGTGGGGATTGCTGTTCAGTGCAGAGACAGTAATTGAATAAGGAGTGCAGGTGGGAGTAATTAAAGGAAACTGGTTAGGATTGGACAGTGCTAGTGGTCACATTGGGTAGTGTATTAAAGTAAAGGAAAGGTTTTTGGGAGTGGCCCAAGCGAGTGAGTGGCCCAAGCGAGTGAGTGGCCCAAGCGAGTGAGTGGCCCAAGCGAGTGAGTGGCCCAAGCGAGTGAGTGGCCCAAGCGAGTGAGTGGCCCAAGCGAGTGAGTGGCCCAAGCGAGTGAGTGGCCCAAGCGAGTGAGTGGCCCAAGCGAGTGAGTGGCCCAAGCGAGTGAGTGGCCCAAGCGAGTGAGTGGCCCAAGCGAGTGAGTGGCCCAAGCGAGTGAGTGGCCCAAGCGAGTGAGTGGCCCAAGCGAGTGAGTGGCCCAAGCGAGTGAGTGGCCCAAGCGAGTGAGTGGCCCAAGCGAGTGAGTGGCCCAAGCGAGTGAGTGGCCCAAGCGAGTGAGTGGCCCAAGCGAGTGAGTGGCCCAAGCGAGTGAGTGGCCCAAGCGAGTGAGTGGCCCAAGCGAGTGAGTGGCCCAAGCGAGTGAGTGGCCCAAGCGAGTGAGTGGCCCAAGCGAGTGAGTGGCCCAAGCGAGTGAGTGGCCCAAGCGAGTGAGTGGCCCAAGCGAGTGAGTGGCCCAAGCGAGTGAGTGGCCCAAGCGAGTGAGTGGCCCAAGCGAGTGAGTGGCCCAAGCGAGTGAGTGGCCCAAGCGAGTGAGTGGCCCAAGCGAGTGAGTGGCCCAAGCGAGTGAGTGGCCCAAGCGAGTGAGTGGCCCAAGCGAGTGAGTGGCCCAAGCGAGTGAGTGGCCCAAGCGAGTGAGTGGCCCAAGCGAGTGAGTGGCCCAAGCGAGTGAGTGGCCCAAGCGAGTGAGTGGCCCAAGCGAGTGAGTGGCCCAAGCGAGTGAGTGGCCCAAGCGAGTGAGTGGCCCAAGCGAGTGAGTGGCCCAAGCGAGTGAGTGGCCCAAGCGAGTGAGTGGCCCAAGCGAGTGAGTGGCCCAAGCGAGTGAGTGGCCCAAGCGAGTGAGTGGCCCAAGCGAGTGAGTGGCCCAAGCGAGTGAGTGGCCCAAGCGAGTGAGTGGCCCAAGCGAGTGAGTGGCCCAAGCGAGTGAGTGGCCCAAGCGAGTGAGTGGCCCAAGCGAGTGAGTGGCCCAAGCGAGTGAGTGGCCCAAGCGAGTGAGTGGCCCAAGCGAGTGAGTGGCCCAAGCGAGTGAGTGGCCCAAGCGAGTGAGTGGCCCAAGCGAGTGAGTGGCCCAAGCGAGTGAGTGGCCCAAGCGAGTGAGTGGCCCAAGCGAGTGAGTGGCCCAAGCGAGTGAGTGGCCCAAGCGAGTGAGTGGCCCAAGCGAGTGAGTGGCCCAAGCGAGTGAGTGGCCCAAGCGAGTGAGTGGCCCAAGCGAGTGAGTGGCCCAAGCGAGTGAGTGGCCCAAGCGAGTGAGTGGCCCAAGCGAGTGAGTGGCCCAAGCGAGTGAGTGGCCCAAGCGAGTGAGTGGCCCAAGCGAGTGAGTGGCCCAAGCGAGTGAGTGGCCCAAGCGAGTGAGTGGCCCAAGCGAGTGAGTGGCCCAAGCGAGTGAGTGGCCCAAGCGAGTGAGTGGCCCAAGCGAGTGAGTGGCCCAAGCGAGTGAGTGGCCCAAGCGAGTGAGTGGCCCAAGCGAGTGAGTGGCCCAAGCGAGTGAGTGGCCCAAGCGAGTGAGTGGCCCAAGCGAGTGAGTGGCCCAAGCGAGTGAGTGGCCCAAGCGAGTGAGTGGCCCAAGCGAGTGAGTGGCCCAAGCGAGTGAGTGGCCCAAGCGAGTGAGTGGCCCAAGCGAGTGAGTGGCCCAAGCGAGTGAGTGGCCCAAGCGAGTGAGTGGCCCAAGCGAGTGAGTGGCCCAAGCGAGTGAGTGGCCCAAGCGAGTGAGTGGCCCAAGCGAGTGAGTGGCCCAAGCGAGTGAGTGGCCCAAGCGAGTGAGTGGCCCAAGCGAGTGAGTGGCCCAAGCGAGTGAGTGGCCCAAGCGAGTGAGTGGCCCAAGCGAGTGAGTGAGAGCACAGGTTGAGGATGAGTCATTGCACATTAAGGTAAGATAGTCTTTATTACTACTTCATTGGGGTAAAGGATGAGTGTTAGGGCTGTGTATTGTTGGGAGTGCCAGATGTGGGAGGTCCGGGAGTCTTCCAGACTCCTGAATGTCCATATCTGCACTAGGTGTGTCGAGCTGCAGATTCTTAGGGACCGTGTTAGGGAACTAGAGCTGCAGCTCGATGACCTCAGGCTGGTTAGGGAAACAGGAAGTCATAGACAGGAGTTACAGCCAGGTGGTCACGCCAGGGCCATGGGAGGAGGAAAGGTGGGTAACAGTTAGGAGAGGGACAGAAAAATGTAAGGTGCCAGAGAGGAGCCCTATGACTGTAACCCTCAGCAATAAGTATGCCTCTTTGAGTACTGTTGAGGAGAACATCAAAGTTGGGGGGAGCAGCAGTGGCTGTGCCTCTGGCATGGGGACAGCCCCTGTAGCTCAGAAAGGTAGGGAAAGGAAGAGGAGGGCAATAGTGGTAGGGGACTCCATAGTTAAGAGGACAGATAGGGGATTCTGTGGATGCAGCAAGGAGAACCGGATGGTGGTTTGCCTCCCTGGTGCCAGGGTCTGGAATGTTGCTGCTCATGTCCCGGATATCCTAAAGTGGGAGGGACAGGAGCCAGAGGTCGTGGTACATGTAGGTACCAATGACATAGGGAGGAATAGAGAAGAGGTCCTAAAAAGTGAGTACAGGCAGTTAGGTAGGGAGTTAAAAAGGACCGCAAAGGGGGTAATCTCTGGATTACTCCCTGTGCCACGTGACAGTGAGAATAGAAATAGAATGAGGTGGAGGATTAACACGTGACTGAAGGGGTGGAGTAAGGGGCAGGGTTTCAAGTTTCTGGATCACTGTGACCTTTTTTGGGGAAGATGTGACCTGTACAGTAAGGACGGGTTACACTTAAATCCCAGGGGGACCAGAATCCTGGCAGGGGTATTTGCTAGGGCTACTCAGGATCCTTTAAACTAGAATGGTTGGGGGGAGGGAGCAAAATAGTACAGAGCAGTAAGGAGAAGGTTAGAATGCAAACTAAGAAAGTTTGTAGTAAGTATTTGAATATGGATGGGAAGGTGATAGAGAAAGGAAATGCTCTGGAAGAAGATGAAGGGCAATTGGCAGGAAAAGGAAATAATGTTGTTGTTAAAGATGAGGGAAAACAGGGATTAAGAATTGGGAAATCTCTGAAATTCATATATTTTAATGCCAGGAGTATTGTAAAAAAGGTGGATGAGCTGAAGGTGTGGATTGAAACTTAGAAGTATGATGTGGTAGCGATTAGTGAGACATGGTTGCAGGAGGGATGTGATTGGCAGCTGAATATCCCTGGGTTTCGTTGCTTTAGGTGTGATAGAGTCGGAGGGGCAAGAGGAGGTGGTGTTGCATTGCTTGTCAGGGAGAATATTACAGCGGTGCTTAGGCATGATAGATTAGAGGGCTCGTCCACGGAGGCTATTTGGGTGGAACTGAGGAGTGGGAAAGGAGAGGTTACACTTGTAGGGGTGTATTATAGACCACCCGGAGGGGACCGAGACCTAGAGGAGCAAATCTGTAGGGAGATAGTGGATATTTGTAATAAGCACAGGGTTTTAATTATGGGAGATTTTAATTTTCCACATATAGATTGGGAAACACATTCTGTGAAAGGGCTGGATGGGTTAGAGTTTGTGAAATGTGTGCAAGATAGTTTTTTACAACAATATGTAGAGGTGCCGACCAGACAAGGAGCAGTGTTAGATCTACTGTTGGCAAATGGGATGGGTCAAGTGACGGAGGTTAGTGTTGGCGAGCACTTTGGGTCCAGTGATCATAATGTCATCAGCTTCAATGTCATTATGGAAAGAGATAAGTCAGGGCCAAGGGTTGAGGTTTTTGATTGGGGAAAAGCTAGATTTGAGGAGATGCGAAAGGATTTACAGGGTGTGCATTGGGACAATTTGTTTTATAGGCAGGATGTAGTAGAGAGATGGAAGTCTTTTAAAGATCAGATTTTGAGAGTGCAAAAGCTTTATGTTCCTGTTAGGTTAAAAGGAGGGGCAAAAGGTTTGAGAGAGCCGTGGTTTTCAAGGAATATTGGAAACTTGGTTCGAAGAAAAAGGGAGGCGTACATTAGGTATAAGAAGCATGGAATTAAGGAGATGTTTGAAGAATACATTGAATGTAAGAGGAATCATAAGAGAGGAATTAGGAAAGCTAAAAGAAGGTACGAGGAGACTATAGCAAGCAGGGTGAAAATTAATCCAAAAGGGTTTACAAATATGTTAATGGTAAAAGGAAAGCGAGAGACAATTGGTCCCTTAGAGAATCAGAGCGGAAAACTGTGTGTGGAGCCTAGAGAAATGGGGGAGATATTGAACAGTTTCTTTTCTTCGGTATTCACCAAGGAGAAGGATATTGGGATATGTGAGATAAAAAAAGCAAATTGGGTAAATATGGAGAATATAGTGATTACGAAAGATGTAGTGTTAGGGCTTTTGAGGAATATAAAGGTGGATAAGTCTCCGGGACCAGACGGGATCTTCCCCAGGACATTGAGAGAAGTAAAGGAGGAAATAGCAGAGGCTCTGACGGTAATTTTCCAAATGTCATTAGAGATGGGGATAGTGCCGGAGGATTGGCGTATTGCGCATGTGGTTCCGTTATTTAAAAAGGGTTCAAGGAGGAAGCCTGGCAATTATCGGTCTGTAAGTTTGACGTCTGTGGTAGGTAAATTAATGGAGAAAGTTCTTAGAGATAGTACTTATAAATATCTGGATAGACAGGGTCTGATCAGGAGCACTCAACACGGATTTGTGGGCGGAAGGTCCTGTTTGACCAATCTGATTGAATTTTTTGAAGAGGTGACTAGGAATGTGGATTTGTGGGCGGAAGGTCCTTTTTGACCAATCTGATTGAATTTTTTGAAGAGGTGACTAGGAATGTGGATGAGGGTAGCGCGGTGGATGTTGTCTATATGGACTTCAGTAAGGCCTTCGATAAGGTACCACATGGAAGGTTAGTTAGGAAGGTGCAGTCTTTAGGTATAAATTTTGAGATAGTCAAATGGATTGAACATTGGCTGAAAGGGAGAGGCCAGAGAGTGGTAGTGGAAAATTGTCTGTCAGGTTGGAGGCCGGTGACCAGTGGTGTGCCTCAGGGATCTGTATTGGGCCCATTGTTGTTCGTTATATACCTTAATGATCTAGATCACACATGTCAAACTCTAAAAGTTATAATTATATTTGGCCCTCAAGATCATTTCAAAAATGTATTAGAGGTGGCCCGCTGGCCGCTGCGCCAGTATAGCGCATGCACAGCTAATACTACAAATCCCAGAATGCATTGGCGTCAGCCTGCTAATCGCCCCCACCTCCTCTGTTTACATTGTAGGGTCTCAACGTGGACTCTGGTTTTGGGGCCTGGCCGGTGTCAGGGGAAGCCAAGGCCGCTTCCCAGCGTCCGGAACTGGAGGCCTCGGGCCTGACCTCGCCAGGACCGTTGCCCACCCCCCCTCCCTGCCGCAGGCCGACCCGCGACTCACGGTGATGGGGCCGCTGATCCGCCGAGATGCCTCCCTGCAGCGAGAGCCGATGCCCCCGCACTGTTGTTGTCCAACCCGATCGCCCGCAAACCCCGCCCTCCCGCACACAGGCCTGAGTAAGGATTATGAACTTTAATCTCAGGATAAAACGATCTTCCAATAGTTTCATGTCACAGTGATAAATATATTCCTGGTTAAAAATGGTCCTGCACCTGGATACAAGCTTATTAGGCAAAAAACTTGAAAAGTGTGTAAATCAAAGGATATCTGTACCAATGGAAAAAGGGTATGGCAAATAACCCTGCTAGAGTTCATGCCCACAATCAGTCACCCATTTGATTGTTTCAGGAATCATGTTATTCTCCCACATTCTCAATAGCCCTCAGATTTTACTATTCGACAGCACACTAGCAACATTTGACAAATCCTCTATAGAGAAATATTATTTATTGAATATTTTATTTCTCATTTGTTAATGCTTCTGGAAAGAGTTTATCCAAAACTATTATTAAACATTTATTTTAATAAGAAAAAGTTTAACATTACATATGTTGAAAGAAGAGAAAACATGCAGATGTTGTTGAAAATTTTCAATAAATATTTAGTTCAGCCCTCGACTTAGTCCAAGTTTTTAATTTTGGCCCTCCGTAAATTTGAGTTTGACACCCCTGATCTAAATGATGGGGTGGTGAATTAGATTAGTAAATATGCAGACGATACTAAGATAGGCGGAATAGTGGATAATGAAGAAGGTTTTCAAGGATTGCAGAGGGATTTGGGCTGCTTAGAAAAGTGGGCTGAAAAATGGCAGATGGAATTTAATGCTGATAAGAGTGAGGTGCTTCATTTTGGTAAGAATAATCAGAACAGGACATACGTAGTAAATGGGAGAGCATTGATGAATACAGAAGAGCAGAAGGATTTAGGAGTAACGGTACATCGTTCCCTGAAGGTAGAAACTCATGTGAATAGGGTGGTGAAGAAGGCTTTTAGTATGCTGACCTTTATCAATCATTGCATGGAATATAGGAGTTGGGAAGTGATGTTGAGATTGTATAAGGCGTTGGTGCGGCCTAATTTAGAGTTCTGTGTGCAGTTCTGGTCGCCTAATTATAGGAAGGATATAAAAAGAGTGGAGAGAGTGCAGAGAAGATTTACCAGAATGTTACCTGGGTTGAAGCATCTAGAGTACAGGGAGAGATTGGGCAGATTAGGTCTTTATTCTTTGGAGCGTAGAAGGTTGAGAGGGGATTTGATAGAGGTATTTAAGATTATGAAAGCGATAGACAGAGTGGATGTGGATAGACTATTTCCGTTAAGAGTAGGAGAGATTGAAACAAGAGGACATAAGTTAAGAGTTAAGGGGCAGAGGTTTAGAGGTAACATGAGGGGGAACTTCTTTACTCAGAGAGTGGTAGCGGTGTGGAATGAGCTTCCGGGAGAAATAGTGGCGGCAGAGTCAATTTTATTATTTAAGAAAAAGCTGGACAGGTTTATGGATGAGAAGAAGGTGGAGGGTTATGGTCATTGTGCAGGTAGATGGGACTAGAGAGGAGTGTTTGGTTCAGTGCGGACTAAAAGGGCCTAATGGCCTGTTTCCGTGCTGTAATTGTTATGTTATATGTTAAATGGCCATTGCCTTAACTCCAAAAGCATTTCTCCTGGTGGAAAACCTTCTGGGAGAGGAAGGTATCTCTCAAACATCATTAATATCTGAAATATTGAACAGTGCTGGTGAAGGAATGTTATTGTGTAGTGGGTCAATGAATGTTTTAAGGACCCATTGCCATAGTCTTCCTGCTACTGCATAAGACATTCCACTCTGAAAGGCCATTGCTTCATTTCTGTGCAAAGACAATCCAGATCTATAGCTGGTTGGGGGATGGGGTGGAGGGGGGAGTGGGGGAGGAGGTGAGGAAGCAGACTGTGGTTTGGGACAGATGAGCAGTTGTGGAGAGAGAGTGAGGAAGGAAAGGCACACCACCTCACAATCGACCCGCACACCTGTACTGTAAGCACTTCCCACCCACCTGTGGAAGAATCTGTCCCACATTTGTCACTTGAACTCAGATGTAGAGTGGAGGCAAGTCATCTTGTATCCAAGGGAATTACCTAAGAACATACCTGCTATAATTTGTAAATCCTCCATCTTCTTGTCATAGATGCAATGAGCAGCGGTAATAACCCACTGAGGGCTGACTAATGCAGCACCACATAAAAACGCTCCTTTGTTTATCATTAAAATCTGTTCAAAAGTACAGACCAGAATCAGACAGATACTTCCATATCTTTTAAAAACTAATGTATTTCCACTCTATTACTCTGTCTCTCTTCCCTTCATATTCCAAGGTCAAATCCCATCACCTAATCCCACTTTCCTATCCTCTCCACATATTTGAGATTTGATAGAGGTATTTAAAATTATGAGCAGGATATACATAGTAAATGGAGGTGGTCTTTTCCATTGAGGGGGTAGGTGAGATACAAACCAGACATGGGTTAAGAGTGAAAGTGGAAATGATTAGGGGGAACTTCTTCATACAGAGAGTGGTGGGAGTGGGAAATGAGCTGTCAGATGAAGTGGGGAATGCGGGCTCAATTTTAACATTTAAGGAGAATTTGGACATGTACGTGGATGGGAGAGGTATGGAAAACTATGGTCTGGTGCAGGTCAGTGAGACTAGGCAAAAAAAAATAGTTTGGCACAGACTAGAAAGGCTAAAGGGGCCTATTTCTTTGCTGTAATGTTCGATACTTCTGTGATTCAATCATTGATATGCCACCCAGTCTATTCCTGATCTCTCCCCATATGCTTTCGTATCTGACCCTATTAAATGCTGTTTCACTCCCAACACCCTTTAATATTTCATGGACTAATTTTACTTTCTTGCTGTCATAATTTTTAATATCCCCTCCTGATTAATCCTGTACATATTCACTTTAGATATTATACATATCCAATGTTCTAAGGAAGAAAATACAAATATCTGTACACATTTCCAAGGGTACAGATAAATAGATCTGGGGCCTTCTTGTATATACAAATCAACATAATAAATAAAATGATACCTGTATGTAACCATATGAAAGGGAACAAACAAGAGCTCAGAGTATGGACATATCTGGATCTAAAATATAGCTACAAATATCTAATGCTCTCTGCAGCCATATCAAGGGGCACAGACACAAGGATATACATATATATGTCATTATTTTTTTCCCATAATAAGGATATAAAAATATTGTGGTAATTACAACAATACTAAAGCTTATGGAATACATAGGTGTACATACACATAAATTGATTGTGGAGTAAAACACGAAAGTCTGCAGACATCATGATTGAAGTAAAACACACTGCTGGAGAAACTCAGTAGGTCAAACAGTGTATTTTATAAAGCAAAGATAAAGATGCATAACCAATGTTTTGGGCTTGGTTTCATCAAGGTATAAGCAAAATGTAGGCAGGCACCCAACAAAATGGGGGTGGTGGTGGTGGTAGAGGGAGTCTCACAGGCAAGAGGTCACACCCAAATTAATTGCGGGCTGGAAATACAAAAGTGGTGGATTTCTTACACCACAATGAAGAGATGCAGGTACATATATTGAGGAGAATTTGCATCAAGGGTACAAATCCAAAGACCTCAAAATTAAAACTTCCATGTCACTCTGATAGAATTCTAGATTCTGAAAGGTAGTGATGCACACCTATTTCAACAGATAGAATCTAAAGTCTCGGGACATGACTAAGAACAGGAAAAACAGGAGTATCCTTTTCCATTGGTTCGAGCAAAAGTCAGTGGCTAATCACAATAAGGAGGAAGTGAGTGCTTGGAGCAGGTGGAATAAGCTACTGAGGCAAATCAAGTGCCTGAATCCATAGGACCATAAGACATGTCAACTGCGCAAAGGAGCAGAGGAGCTGAAATTTCTTGATTATTAGACATTCACTCAGCTTACTGGTAGTGAATTGTCAGGGACACCACAGCTATGCTCATAATCTACTTGATGGTGCTTACCTGCCATGGGATTTCTCCTTTGAGAGCATCTTTCCCACCCACAATTCTACTCCTGTGGTTCGATCTTTCAGATATGCCCAACTTCGCAAGGGGCACTTTTCCACATGGATATTGTACTGTTGAGGAAACATAAATCATTTTGTTTTCCACGAATCAAATGTTGATCCAACAGAAATGTTTTTATTCAGTTTTATTTAATAAAGGCCTAGTACAGCCCTCAATTCAAGTCTCCTGGGAAACTCTCAGTGGAAATGAAATGCCCCACATCAACTACTGCCCTGCAATTGTCATGGGAGGTCTAATGCAGGAAAGAAACAGTTCACCTGTATGCTAATGAGGTGGGATAGAAATGGTATACAGCTATCTCAGCTATCAGTTAATATGGGACCCTGATATTGATTGGGGATGCTGCTGACAGCTAGTTGTAGGGTCCCTGGCATGGGTAAGTTATAGAAATACTACTATCAGGTAATCATCATGCCCACTGTACTCATAAGTTGTAGAGACACTGCCACCAGTCAGTTATATTTTCCTTCCCGACAATTTGTTTTTAGCATTGCTGATATTGGTAAGCTACAGAGACACTGTTATAAATTGGTTATGTGTTTCCTGCAGATAGGTATAATGTTATTGGTATTGGTAATTTGTGGAGACACTGTTCTTAGATGGCTATAGATACCCTGTTACCTGTATGTTATAGAGACAGTTATAGAGACAATGTTTGTCAGTTAATGTCAGTCATAGTGTCCCCAGTATTGGCAGATTAAAGATTCACAGCTGTCATTATGATGAATGTTAACAGTTCATTACAAGGTCCCTGCAGTTCTTGCTTTGCTATCTCTTTGACATGGGAAAGGTTCTTACCCTTCCTCATATCTTAGTCTCTCAGAACTTACATATATTCCACATTGTCTGGGTGAATAACCTGTGCAATGTGTAAGGTAAAACATCATGAGATGGGAATGTGTAGGGAGTTACCCTGTACAGGGCAGTAACAAGAAGGGGAGGTGTCCTTGTACTCCTGTTAGGTAAAACATCATGAGATGGGAATGTACAGGGATGTAACAAGATGTAAATGCATCCTTGTACTTACAAGATAAGAGAGACATTGATGGATTGAGAGGCAGGAAGCTAGCAGGGAAAGGATAGCAACAGTTTTAGTCATTGGACAAGTAATGATATGATGATGTTCTAAGCATGTATCCAAGGGTATAAAAAATCACCATTTTGCTGATAACGGCAGAATGCATTCTCCGACTAACTTTGTTAGTCGCAAGTGTTACAATCCGGTAATAAAGAACAAAGAACCCTGATTTCGACTCAGCCTGGTGTTTGTCTCACTCATTCATGAACAAAGCAGACCTAACAAATGTCAACCCTTTTCTCTTCATTGAAGTCCTCCAGCCCTAACAACATCCTCCTGACCCATGCACCTCTCGTATAAACAGCACTCAGCCACTTTGCTCTTGCAATTTTTGCATTAATTGTTAAAAGTTTTTTCAGTTCATCATTTAGTCTCCCTATCTGCCTTTCTAGCTGCCATCAGCCCTGCTCCATCTTCTGACTGCAGATATCTCAGAATCCTGCTAACAGCAGGCTCTGTGTTTCATTCTTCAGCTCTGCTCTTTGTGCTTCCATTATATATTACTTGTCAAACAAATATAATATACTTGACCTTTGCTAATACATGAGACTCCATCTTCTGCAAGGCTGTAATCCTCTGTACAGCTGCATTGACGAGATGAATAAGTGACATCGGTGCAGAACTGCTGACAATGGCCATTTTCAAAATAGCATTTAATCCTTGTGATTTTTTCTATGAGCAAGCAAAGTAGATTAGTTTAAGGCAATAGATGTGTGTGTGTGTGTGTGTGTGTGTGTGTGTGTGTGTGTGTGTGTGTGTGTGTGTGTGTGTGTGTGTGTGTGTGTGTAATTATGCGTGTGAGTATATGAATGAATGTGGTTAGAGATGTTAGTAAGTGGAACATGACTTCATAAGACTTATAAATGGACAGAACTAGAGATGGGAGATATGCAGGCAAAAAGAAATCATGCCTACTGTAAATAGAAAATAGTTGGAAATCACCAATAAATGACCACTGTTAGGCATAAATTGTTCTCATTAAGAGTGTAGCTATGAAATTTTAAGGCTATTTCAAAGACCCAAGAGTCAGCAGTTACATTGAGATTGGTCACAGAGTGGAATGAGCTGCGAGACAAAGCACAATTCTGACCTTCAAAAGCCATTTGGATAGATATATGGAAAGGAATAGCTTTGAAGGCAAATTGGACCATCCCAGAATGCCAACTTGGTCAGCATGGACAAATTGGGCCAAAGGGCCTGTTTATGTTCTATGACTGTAACAAAAGTACAATAAAACTCTGATAATCTGGAATTCTGGAGACATGGCTGTCTGGACTGGCAGATTTAATGATGATGAGTTTATTGTCATACATGTTGTATAATGTACATATGCACTGAAGGTTAATGGACTATTGGATGTTACTCTTGTTAATACCCCAATATACTTGCATTTTTCTAGATCTAATAGGTAGTATTATGAGGTGCACTGTTAGCCAGAATCAGACACGCACAAAGATAAAGACTGTACAACAGGCTTTAATCCACAAAGCCAGGCTGGCTGTGGCTGCAGCAACTCTGAGTGAGGCCTAGGGAGGCCGGCGCAGGCTTATATCCCAAAGGGTAATTGACACCTGACTGGGTGGGGCTTGATCAATTCAGGCCGAATGATTGACAGCCGGCCAGGTGTTGTTCTGTCCCCTTACACTCCTGCAGGTACAGATGTTGGCCCCTGCAGTAGGCCGGAGGTGTACCACCACAGTACAATCAATTCTTCAGTAAATCATACAAGTTTAAAGGTTGTGTAGGAACAGGATCCTGATGAATTTAAAGGAAGGGCAGGAAATATGCCAAACCAACAAGATTTCCAACCAATCAGAAAGAAAATTATCAGAGTTTTACTGTAGAACGAGATATGCTGACTGTCACTAAAAGCCAACAGCATGGACATGAGCACCTGAATAACCATTTAAAACCATGTGCAGCTGAGTGACCTGCTCGATCACCCTATCCACATTGAGGGGACTCTCTTTTGCTCCTTTAGACAATTTCTTCGTTGGTGAATCTGTCGGCCTTGCAGCAGGCAAAAAGAAATTTCATGTAATTTGACTGTTTTATTACTATGACAATAAATTGAATCTTGAGTTGATTTTGGGAAGTTAGTTGAGGATCTAAGGATGATCTGAGGTAGATTTACCAAGCTGTCCTAAGAATGAGAGATGTCAGCAATGGCGAAAGTGTAGGGAAGCTGGTTTGCTCATCTTGGAGTGGAATTTGAGAGGCAATATTGTGAAATGTCTGACAGAGTAAACAAGGGAGGAACTTTTTCTATTTGTAAGTGTTAGTGAGCACCTGTCAAATATTGACAAAAACACTGCACTTAGTGGATGAGTAATTTTTTTTAAATGGGAGGTTTGCCCAAAAGGGCAAAGAAAGGAGATTCCATGTTATATTTTCTTGCCTCATTGAAGAAAGCCAGTCTATCCAGTTTACACCAGTTCACAATGCAATCCCATTGCTCCACTAAATTCTGCTGTAACATATTCTCTCACATGCCCATTAATTCTCCAACCCGCATTTGGCAAAATAACTCATACTCATGTCTTTACGAATGTGGGTGGGGGGGGGGGGGGGGATCCTAAAGACCTGGTCACAGGGAAAATGTAGAAACTCCATACAGTACACAAGGCCATCATCATATCTGGGTCTCTGTACGTGTGAGACAACAGCACTCCTTGTTCTACCACCTGCAGTAACTTTCAAAAGAGAACTTGATTCATAGCTGGAAAGGAGAACTTGTAGGGCTATGAGGAAATGGTAGGAAATGATTGGGTTGAGATCAACAAAGCATAGTGAGTAGTCACTCTGTAATGCTAGGTAATTCTATAATTAGACAAATTTTTTGTCTTTTTTTTGGCTGCTTCATCTAAAATATGACTCTTACCCATTTCACAATTCAAGCCTTCAAAGTTCTCTGCACACCAGCATTGGTAACTGTTCAAATGATCCTGGCATGTCCCTCCATTTTGACATGGGTTCGATGCACATTCATCACCATCTGCAGGTTACAGTTAGTACAACAATTCCTTAGTTCCAATGGAATAACAAATTAATGCTTTATAAAAATATTTAAAGAACTGATATTGGAAATAGGCCTTTAAAGTTTTATGTTGAATAAGACTAAGAAAGCAGGCATAATTTTCACATAATTTCTCTGTCCTATTATTGCATTGAATCTAGAATACATAAAATGCCTCAGTAGTTCCCCTGATGCTGCTAACAGGTTCCTCATTTGCATTGTCAGTCTTATTTTATTTATTCCTCTGCTGAACTTTGACATAGTGGAGCAGCTGATAGTGATGTCTCCATGAAACAGCTTTGATCTTTGTCGTGGGTGCTGTCTGTACAGAGTTTGCACCATCTCCCTATGAACGGTTGTGTTTCCACCTGGTGGTCTGGTTTCCTCACTCATCCTAAGGGTAGGTAGGTTAATTGGCTACTAATTAGAACTCATTGTGGCCTCTTCTATCCAAGGTGTTATGCCGACCTTTAGCAGTCACTGAATGTTCATGTTTGAGACTGCTACTGTCTGTATGGGGTTTGTGCAATCTCCCCATGTCCACTTGGGTTTCCCCCAGGTTCTCTGTTTTCCTCCCATGTTCCAAAGATGTACAAGGTTAGTAAGTTATTTGGACACACGGATGTAATTTGGTGGTGTGAACCGGAGGACGCATTACCATATTACATCTCTAAATTTAAAAGAAGAATATAAACCAACTCCACATCAATCTAACCCTTCCAACCCTTACCATCCATACCCCTCCACTTTTCTAATATTCATGTGCTGACCTAAGGGTCTTTTAAATGACCTTATTGTATCAGCCTCTACCACCACATCATGCATTGCCTTCCAGGCATCCACCATTCTATGCTTTAAAAAAAAAACTACTTCTGATGTCTCCCTTAAACATTCCTCCACTCAGATTAAACTGATATCCTGTGGTAATTGGCCATTGCCACCCTGAGAAAATGTGCTGGCAGTCTATATTATCTATGCCTCATAATCTTGTATACCTCTATTAAGTCACCATTCATCACCTGCCACTCTGAAGAGAAAAGTCCTAGTTCACTCCACCTATATAAGAGATGTTCTCCAACCCAGGCAGCACCCTGGTAAATCTCCTCTGCAACCTCTCCAAAGCTTCTACATTCTTCCGATAATGGGGTGACCAGAAATGAATGCAAAACTCTTAAGTATAGTCCAACGAGTGTTTTATAGAGTTGAAAAATTACCCTATGGTTTTTGAACAATGAATAAAGGTCAACACAATATATGCCTTCTTAACCACCCTATAAAACTAGTTCAGCAATCTTCTGGGATCTAGAGACCCTGATCCTTGTGTTTCTCCAGACTGTGAAGAATCTTGCTGTTAACCATGTACTCTGCCATCACACATTTTTGGATTTAAGTTGTGAGGGAGAAGGATGAATGGTGTAGGGAGAAGATTGCAGGGTGTAGAGAAGGATGCAGGGGGATGGGTGCAGGGTATGGGGGAGAATTTTGAAGGAAGCGAGGAAGTGTGCAGAGTGTGGTGGTGAAGGGTGCAGGGTATGGCGGGGAAGGTGCAGGGTATGGGGGAAGGTTCAAGATGTAGGGGAGCAGGGTTCAGTGTGTGTGGGAGAGAAGGGTGAAGGACATGAGGGAGAAGGGTTCAGTGTGTGTAGGTGAGAAGGGTGAAGGACATGAGGGAGAAGGGTTCAGTGTGTGTGGGTGAGAAGGGTGAAGGACATGAGGGAGAAGGGTACAGTGTGTGTATCGGGGAGAAAGATTCAGGGTGTGGGGGAGAAGAGTGCAGTGCACAGAAGGGTGTAGGTTTTTGGGGAGAAAGGTGACCTAAAACATCACAACTCCTCCCCCCTCACCCCACAGATACTGCTTGACCTGCTGACTACCTCCAATGGTTTAATTTTTGCTCTGCATACAGCATCTGCCTTCTGTTGTTCTCCATTCCTGCTCTCTGTCCATACTCCCAAATAGCCTTTGAGCGAGTCCAGAAATCTATCTTTCTCTTGCTTCAATGTTTCAGATTGATTTTTACGGGCAGCATGATATTCTTCGTGTGTAGTTTGCACATTCTCTCTGTGACTGCATAGGTCTCTCCTGGTTTAGAAAGCAAGATGTAAGAACAGAATTAGGCCATTCAGCCAATTAAGCCTTCTATGCCATTTGAATCATGACTGATGTATTTTTCCTCTCCACCCCATTCTTCTGCCTTCTCCCTGTGACCTTTGACACCCTTACTAAACAAGAACCTATCAGCCTCTGCTTTGACTTTACTTAATGTCCTTGTCTCCAGAGTTGTCTATGGCAGTAAATTGCAAATTTACTCAATCTCTGTTGTAAAGTGTCTCCTTTTATTCTGAGACTGTGCCCTTTGGCCCCAGATTCTCCTACTTCTGGAAACATCTCCACATCTACTCTATCCAGCCCTTTCAATATTCAGTAGGTATTATCACACATGCTTAAAATGTGGGTCAGAAGGTTAATTTTCCATTGTAAATGATCGCAGGTTGTAGATGAGCAGTAGAACCTCTGAGGAGTTGATGGGATTGTGGGGGAAATAACAATTAGTATGCTTGCGCTGAAGGAAATCAAAAGTGGAGCACTTGTGTTCAGTCCACTTTAACTCCTCATTTAATTCTAATTTTGACATCTCTGTCCATTGTCTCCTGCACTGTATTAGTGAAGCCCACATTAAGCTTGAGGACAGCACCTCATCACTCATTTGGGCACATTGAACCCATCTTTTATTTCCATCTGTATCAAACCAATTCTGGGTATCACCATTTTGGCTTATGTTTTTAATTCTATTTTTGTAGTCTAACCTGCTGAGCATGTCCACAGCCTCACAATTTACAATGCATTAATGGATAGAGAAGCCTAATGTACTGATAACTGCCCCATTAACCTATTTGGTCTCACCTTCTCTCCCACTGAAAACGGACTTGTTTTCCCTATTTCCTAGATTTGAACAGAGAAAGGTTCACTGTTTCTTTTTCCTCAGATGCTGCATGGCCTGCTGAGTGTTTCCAACATTTTTTGTCTTTGTAATGTAACTGGGTGCCTAGTGGTTGACATAGAGTTAATGGGCTGGTTCAGTGCAGACTGAGTGTATAATAGATATGTGAAATGGCATTACAAGTGTCAGGTGGCAAATACATTTCATTCTGCTGATAACCCAAATCACTAATTCAAGAAAAGTCACAAAACGTACCTGTGTAGATGCTCCAGAACTCGTCCTTGAAAGAAGGGAAGAAAAAGCCCCTAAAACACCAATGCAAAGCACAAACAGCAGATGAAGAGCAGCCTGAACTAAATCCTAAAACTAGGCAACTGTGGGTCCTGACAGAGATCACTCTGAAAAGAATCTGTGACAGGAATCAAACTTGGCATGAATTGGCCAGTATAACAGAGAGGGGCTGATTGACTCATGAGATTTAAATATTATTACAGCTTTCCACTCCTTCACATTGAGTGTATACCTGAACACATCCACTACTCTTACCGAATAGGTTAAGTAAGTGGGCAAGGGTCTAGCAGATGGAGTGTGATGTTGATAAATGTGAGTTCATCCACTTTGGAAGGAAAAATAGTAAATTAGGTAATTATTTAAACAGTTAAAAAATTGCAGCCTGCTGTTGTGCAGAAAGACCTGGAAGTACTTATGTATGAATCACAAAAGTTAGTTTGCAAGTTGGTGGGCGGTATGGTTGGCGTAGCGGTTAGCGCAATGCTTTTACAGCTCCAACGATTGGGACCGGGTTTCGTATCCCATGATGACTGTAAGGAGTTTGTATGTTCTCCTTGTGTTGCATGGATTTTCCCCAGGAGGCTCCGGTTTCCACCCACCGTTCAAAAAGTACTGGGGGTGTAAGTTAATGGGTGTAAATTGGGCAAAATGGCCTGTTACTGTGTCTAAATTTAATTTTTAATTTAAAATTTAAGTGTAGCAGATAATCAAGAAGGCAAAAGCGATGTTGCCCTTCATTGCTAGAATTTAAGAGCAGGGTCTTCTGCTGCAAAAGTAGAGTGTACTAGTGAGGCCGCACTTGAAGTATTGTCTGCATCTCTGGTCTCCCTACCCCAAACCCTCCCATAAGTAAGATTTACAAATGTGAGGTCTTGTAACACCAGATTGAAGGGAAGTTTATTTCCCGTTGTCATTAGACTCCTGAATGAATCACAAAATAGTAAAATAATGTTGCCTTTGTTCCAAACAAGCTGATTTCCTCTATAGCTGCACTTTCGTACTGTGTCTTACTGGTCCTATGTATGAAATGACTATTGGTCAGCTTACTACCTCTATCACTACAGTTCTGATACATGTGACAATAAACGAACATTGGAAGTGGTACAAAGGAAGTTCACCAGGCTGATTCTAGAAATGAAGGGGTTTTCGTATGGGGAGAGATTGAGTAGCCTGGTACTATGTTCATTGGAGTTTTGAAGGATTAGGGGGGATATTACAGAGACTTCCGTAGAGTAGTTAACCTGTGGAATGCTCTGCCCAAGGAAGCAGTAGAGGCTGCCACAGTGAATATATTTAAGACATTAATAAATAGATTTTTAGGTGAATTTATGGTTAAGGGGAATAGGCAGATAAGTGAAGCTGAGACCATGGCCAGACAAGCCATGATAATGTTGAATGACAGAGCAGGTTTAATGAGCCAGATGGGCTCCTCCTGTTCTCTTTTATGTTCTTATGTCCACATTGGTTATGATGGAATGAAGGGATTCAGGTACACTTTGGTTGTGTGGAACTAAATGGGATCAAATGTGCATTGGGTGTGGGATGTGGAAGGGTTCAGATACTCACTGAATGGAGAGATGGAGTGAAGGGATTCAGATGGAGTTCAGTCAAACACAGTAAAGAGTGGAGACTGAGTGAAGAATTTAAAAATACTGAGGAAATAATGGTCAACATAAAGATCACAGGAAAAAGGAGTTAAGGGTCTGATAGGCTGGCATTTGTACCATTGGGGCAGCTCAATGAGGTATTTTATCACCTCTCCCCAATTATCATGTTGTATCATACCAGGCCATAGATGTACCTGGTGGTTTAGCATGCATTCTCAAAATAATGCTATGCATCTCTCCAAAGCAGACCGATTTCTATCCCTGTGCATGCTCTGGACCACATGAGCCTAACCCCAGTGACATTCTTCATACGTATCTTACAGTTCTTGATTCATTTTCAAACACTTCTCTCGCCTCTTCACGTGTACATTTTTCCTCAATGCACTCTCGTTCAATGGCACCTCTTTTTAACTCTTCAAATAGGTTATAAGCTCGTCGACTTCTGTCCAATAGACTTTTGGCCTTACTCTCCTGTAGAAACACTGATGCAACAGATTTCAATGGATATGACATTAGAAACTTAATTTCAATAGACCAACTCACCCACTTCACCCAACAATGCTTCTAAGATAGTTCTATCTGCTCGCCATTGAGATCATCAAAGCAATGTGCCCAATTGCATACTTACTATTTTAATGTCATTGCTTATTTTGTCAGCACTCAAATTACCAATTTATTGTTGCATGCAAGATTAAGATGATTTGGAGTTACCGTTATCTGTAAGGAGTTTGTATATTCTAGGGTAGCATGGTTGACGTAGAGGTTAGTGCAATGCCTTTACAGCGCTAGCAATTGGAACCAGACCGGGGTTCAAGTCCACTGTCCGTATGGAGTTTGTACGCTTTAGGGTGGCATGGTTGGTGTAGCAGTTAGTGTAACGCCTTTACTGTGCCAGTGATTGAGACTGGTTCAGGGTTCAAGTCTCATGCTGTCTGTAAGGAGTTGGTACATTCTCCCCATGTCTGCATGGGTTTTCTCTAGGGACTCTTGTCCTCCAAAACATACTGGGGATGTAGGTTAATGGGGTGTAAATTGGTGATTAATGGAGTGTAAATTGAGTCATTGTAGTATAGTGGTGCAGCAGGTGGTACTGCTGGCTCCAGGGAGAGAGTTCAATCCTTGCATTTGATTTTACGTGGTGCCATCTTCTACCTTTGACTTTGGGAGTTTCCTCTGGGAACTCCGGTTTCCTCTCAGAGCCCGAAGACTTGTGGGTTGGTAGGCTTAACAATCACTATAAATTGCCCCTAGTGTAGATGTGAATGATAGAATGTGAGGAGTGAAAAAAGGTGATTGATAGCACAGGATTAGTGGGCTAAAGGGCCTGCTTCTGTGCTGATTGAATTATCAAGTCAAGTTTATTGTCATCTGAAAAATTACAAAGGTGAATTTTCCACAAGATTGTACCTTCTGGGAAACATTATGGACGTGTGTTTTAAACTGTTCAAGTATCAAATTCATTTTGTGAAGGTTGCCTCGACAGTAGCCAGGAAATGTATAGCAGTCACATGGAAGTCCAACTCCCAACTAAACATTACACGGTGGAATATGGAAATGCAGAGTCACATTCCCCTGGAGAAAAACACATACAATTTAAGGAGGAAATATGACACATTCGTTAGAGTGTGGCAACCTTATCTGAAGTATATTAGTTTACAGATATGACTATCCCCCTTCGGAACAAGGGAACTGAAACAATCCTTCCTAGCAGAGAAACGACTAGGATCAAGGAAATTGGACATGGTGCAGACGACATGCTCCCTTAACCATTTTTTCTTTTAATTCCTTGCCTTTGGTTGCTTGGCTACTTTAGATGGTTTATTTTCTCTCTCCTAGGCTTTTTCCTAGGTTTCTATGGGGGTCGTTGGTGTTTTTCACATCTGTATAATTTATATGACTTTATTCTTCATTGTTTTGGGGCAAGGGAGGGGGGATAAAAATGGACTTTATGTTATACTGGTGTTGGAAGAGATTGTAACATGTGTTTGAATTTATGAGTCCGTGAAAATTCAAAATAAAATATTCTAAAAAAAAGTTTGTCTTCTGATTGTACAAATACAACTCGATGAAACAGCATTCTCTGGTCCTCAATGCAAAGCATGCAGACACAATCAGATATAACATACATACAGACAAACAATGCATATGTAGGACAAGTATTTAATCTATATAAATAAATAAATATTGTTTTGTATACTTGAGGGTCTCGGATGGTTAGTGGGAGCAGTTTCTTGGGTCGTTCAGCATCCTCACTGCCCAATGGAAAAAGCTGTTTCTCAGCCTGGGTGGTGCTGCCTCTTATACCCTGTATCTCTTCCTCGATGGGAGCAGTTGAAAGATATTATGTGCAGGGTGAAATAGCTCCTCAATGAATTTACGTGCCCTCTTCAGGCAATGATCACAGTAGATCACGTCATTGGCATGGAGGGGGACTCCATTGATCCTCTATATGACTCTTATGGCTCTGTGGATTGACCTTCAATTCTCTGCAGTAACAGTACCACACTGTGATGCAGCAGAAGGTTGACGTGATGGCGGCCAGTAGCCTTGCCTGCTTCAGTCTTCTCAGGAAGTGCAGTCGCTCTTGCGTATTCCTGACAAGTGAGGAGATGTGTGTTCATGACAAGTCACTAGTTAAGTGAACTACAAGGAGGCTGGTGTTTTCCATTCTATCCATTGCAGAGGTGTTGATGTGTAGTGGAAGGTGGTCATTCCTGGTCCACGATCATTTCTTTCATCTTGTCCACGTTGCGATTCAGTTTATTACTCTCACACTTTCTGTAATGTGTCTTGTTGTTGCCGTTGAGGCAACTACTGTTGTGTCTTTTGTGAACTTGATGACACAGTTGGAGCAGTATCTGGTGATGCAGTCTTGGGTCAGTAGCATGAACAGAAGCAGGTGCAATGGTCTTTCTGTTATGAAGTCCAGGATCCAGTTACAGAGAAGGGTATTGAGACCCAGCGACCAGCTTCTGGGTAATGATCGTATTAAATGCTGAGCTGAAGTCAATGAATAGCAGCCTGCCATGTGAGGCATCATTCTCTTTTTGGATCAGGATGGAGTGAAGCAATAGACTATAGCATCATCTGTGGATCGGTTTCTTCTATGGGTGAATTGAAATGGGTCCAGCATCTCCGGGGGTGTGCTTTGATGTATTCCGTCACCAGATGCTCAAAGCATTTCATAATGGTGAAGGTCAGTGGCACAAGGCCTGTTATTGTCACACTCATGGATACCTGGATGACGGTGGTTATCTTGAACCTTGCAGGAATGGTGGACTGCAGTGAGGTGTTGAAAATGTCCCTGAAGACCTTTGACAATTGGTCTTGTGCAGTTTTTCAGAACCTGACTAGGTATATTGTCTGGTCCTGCCACTCTGTGTGGATTCCCCTTGGATAGGGTACTCCTCACCTTGGTCATGGCTATGCAGGGGGCCCTTTCATCAGGAGGACATGTCACTTTTCTTTGGCATTATCCTGTTCTTTTTATCAAACCATGCATAGATGTTCAGTCTGTCTGGAAAGAGAGGCGTCATTGTCCTTAACTTGCAAGGCCGACTTGTGATCTGTTATAGTCTTGATCCCTTGCCACATGTGCCTCATGTCACCAGTGTCACATAGTTGTATGTGTACCCCTGCTTTGCCTTCCGTATTGAATGGGAGAGTTCAGCCCTAGCTTACACCCTGTCCTGAAGGCAGCATAGGAACATAGGAAGTAGGAACAGGAGTAGGCCAAAAATGGCCCATCGAGCCTGCTCCGCCATTCAATACAATCATGGCTGATCTAATTTATGACCTAACTCCACCTACCTGCCTTCTCCCCATATCCCCTAATTCCTCTATCATGTAAAAATTGATCTAACCGAATTTTAAATATGTTTAATGAGGCAACCTCAACCACTTCCCTGGTTAGAGAATTCCAAACATTCACTACTCTCTGGGAAAAACTATTTTTCCTCATCTCTGTCCTAAATCTACTCCCCCGAATCTTGAGACTGTGTCCTCTCATTTTAGTTTCCCCGGCCAGCTCAAAAAACCTTTCTACCTCTATCCTATCCATACCCTTTATAATCCTATATGTTTCTATAAGATCTCCTCTCATTCTTCTGAACTCGAGCAAATACAATCCTAGATGATTTAATCTTTCACCATAAGTCAACCCTTTCATCCCAGGGATCAACCTAGTAAACCTCCTCTGGACCAGTATATCCTTCCTCAAATATGGAGACCAGAACTGGACACAGTACTCCAGGTGCGGTCTCACCAGTACCTTATACAGTTGCAACATTACCTCCCTACTCCTGAATTCAATTCGTCTAGCGATGAAGGCCAACATTCCATTTGCCTTCTTAATAACCTGCTGCACCTGCAACCAACTTTTTGCGATTCATGCACAAACACTCCCAAGTCCCTCTGCACAACAGCATGCTGTAGTTTTTCACCCTTTAAATAATATTCAGCTCTTTTATTTTTCTTGCCAAAGTGGATAACCTCACACTTACTAACATTGTACTCCATCTGCCAGACCCTTGCCCACTCATCCAGCTTAACTATATCCCTCTGCAGACTCTCCACATCCTCATTACAGTTTGCTCTTCCACTCAATTTGGTGTCATCCGCAAACTTGGCTACACCACATTTTGTCCCCTCCTCCAAGTCATCAATGTAAATGATGAACAGTTGTGGGCCTAACTGCCAAGTTTACCCCCAAATTTGGAACAGGTAGTAATCCCGAGATCACCACCCTAGCGTTCCTGTCTTTCAGCTTTCGTCCCAGCTCACTGTAATCCCTTTTCATTACCTCCTCCCTTTTCTTGTCAATGTCATTTGTTCCCACATGTACCTAGACATCAGGCTGCTCTCCCTCTCCTCTCAGAATATTTTGGACCCGATTTGTGATATTTCGTACCCATGCACCAGGGAGGCACCACACCATGCGGGTATACTTATCTGGCTCACAGAACCTCCTGTCCATACCCCTGACAATGGAGTCCCCAATAACTACTGCATTTCTCCTTTTCCTTTTCTTTTGCACCACTCTGCCAGGCTCATTGCCATTGACCTGGTGCCCGTGGCCATCTTCTGTCCGGTCATCTCCCTCAACAAAATCCAACACAACATAACTGTTGCTGAATAGGATAGTCACTGGTGTGCTCTCCGTTTTTCTCGCTTTTTTCTTTCCCCCCCTGACAGTTTCCTACTTACCTGACACGGGTTCTGGAGTATTTATTGCCCTGAAAGTTGAGTCGATTAACTCCTCACTCTCCCTTACAAGCCGCAGGTCATCAATCTGCAACTCCATATCCCTAATTCGCTCCCTTAGTAACTGCATCTCGGTACACCTGGTGCAGATGTGGCCATTTGGGAGGGTGGAGGTCACCCATTGTTCCCACATCTGACACCCAGTACAGAGCACTACCCTATTGGCATGACTCTGAATACAAAGGCAAATAACTCAGCTTACCTTTTCTCCTTGCCTGCTTTCGCCGCTGAGCCGCTCCTCACTGGCTGCTCCCTCCCCTTTCACTCCTTTTATTGGCCCCTTGACCAATTAGCCCTGTCACTTTCAGCAAGCTCCTCCTCCTCTGATTCACAGCCCAACTCTCTCCAAGCTCCTCCTCCGACTCCCAGCCGAACCAAGCATCATCATCATTTCTCAGCCTTTTGGCTAAGATCAAGTGCAGTATCTGAAGGGCACATCATGAGCTCAGAGAAAGGCCCACACATCTTCATCCAACCATGGTTTTTGGTTCTCCCTTCTTCTTTTCTTTTCTTTGGCTTGGCTTCGCGGACGAAGATTTATGGAGGGGGTAATGTGACATCCTCAATGTACTTGCAGATGTAGCCAGTCATTGAGCTCTTGTACTCCTCTTTGTTTACATGATGGTTGTAGGTGGCTACCTCCCTGAAACAACTGCAGTCCATAGTCTCACCACTTTTGTAATGCCATTCTACATCTCTCCTCAGGTCTGAAAAGGAAACATCACTATCCTTTCTTCCTTGGTCAGATGTAGAATCCATGTTCCGTCCTGTAATCCCATATTTTCCTTTTATGGATGTATTTGGAAAGGTATATGGTTAGAATTAAGGATTGTGTGTACAAGGTATGATTGTGGTCTTGATCAATCTGGTTAATTATTCCTGTCAACCACTGGCTGGAGTGGCTGAGTGGAACAAAACCTCCAGAAGCAAAAGTTTACCATTGCATTTATACTTGGTTCAGTGGGACTGGATAGGTCCAGAATTGCTGGAAGTGTGCGATATCCCATTGAAGACGTTCTTCTGGTCCATGCAATCCCACAGATAAGTACAAATGCAATGGCAAATTGTTGTTTGTGGCTGTTTACCATCATTCAGCCAGACCATTCAATGTTTGACTGGATGGATACAACAGTCATACCACATGTACACACTTTTAAAACTTTAGATGTAGACATCCAGCATGATAACAGGCCCTTTAAGCCCACGAGTCCATGCCGCTGACATACATCGAATTAACTTACAACCCTGGAATGTTTTGACTGGTGGGAGGAAACCAGAGTGCCCGGAGAAAAGCCTTACACACATGGGAAGAACATACGAACTCCTTTCAGACAGTGCTGGATTCAAACCCAGGTCAGAGGCACTGAAACAGCATTACGCTAACCACAATGCTAACCTTAAACTCACACTTACCATCGTATACACTGTTTCTTCTTTTAAAAAAAACAATATAAACAGCCAATTACATCCATAAAATTGAACCATTTAACTATTTACAGATATGAAATTATACAACTATTAACTCAACCAAACAAATTAACTGCAAACTGTTCATTTATGAGCTCAACATCTCTGAATAATCCACTCCAGAGACTAATACAAGAACACAAGAAAATAGGAGCCTCTCAGCCCTCAAGCCTATCCCACAGCTCAGTATGATTATAGCTGATTTATGCTGGCCTCAACTCTTCTTCTGCACCAGTTCTCCAAAGTCCTCAATCTAACTTAATCTGCAACATTTTGTAATGTTAGAAACAACAAGTGTCATGTATACTCAGTCATCAAATTTTAACTAAGGAGATGCTGGCATCAGCTGTGATCTTCTGAGTATCATCTTCTTGGGGCTGCAGTCACAACTTTGGTCTGCTGGCATCTCTAGGGACTCCACTTTTGGGGACCTCTTACACCCACCTGACCAGTGATGTGTTTGGATCGAGTTAATGCACTCCAATATTAGAGGGTTCTTCTCACTGCCCAACTGCATTCTCTCACATGTGGTCCTTCAGACTGGTGACTATGCCCTTGATCACTGCACACACCCATAACTCATGACCACCATTGGTAACAGGACCCACCTACCTCCACTAGAAACCCACAGTTTCTCTCCACATAACTCAGGAGCTCTGCTCACAGATGTGACTGATGTCTTTTCCTCTGTTGCAGTGGACAGAGGCAAGTTATTTTGATACATATTCCCACCTATCACAGGCACACTTGACAACATCAACATACTTCTTATCATTGCTTCCTCACTCATTGTGCTGTACTTATCATCCTCTTTGTGCTTGTACTCCAATCTACCATCCTGTTACCACCCCCCACATTACTGGATTGCATCGGGTATGTGATACCTCAGCGAGACTGGTGCCACCCCTGGGAAAAACTCTCTCCACACCGACTGATGACCAATTTAATAGCAAATGCTACAGACGACTAATTTAATAGCAGCAAGTGGAGCAAGGGCTTAGCGAAGGGTTAAATATAATTGGTAGCCTTCTGCAGAACCCTGTGCTGTGCATGTTGAACATACCTGCAGAATGTGTCACACATAACAGCGGAAAAATCCAAGAAACTAGCACACTGGTGTATAGGGAAGCCATGTTCAGGTTGATGATGACAGGTCTCTATCAGACAACAAAAACAAACAGAAATCTGGAGGCCAAAGTACAGAGGAGAGGGTTTGTTTGAATGCACACTGACCTGAGAGCACATTTAACCCAAATTGGGACTTACAAAACAGATTAGCCCTGTGGGATTAATTTTCCTTGCCCACTCCACGTTCCTCCATTGGAGGAGCTTGTATACTCACTTGCCATTAAGATTGAGTTTTCTTTGGACACCCATCAGTCCTCTCTAAAGCTCTTCCCAGACCTTAAACTTTTGCTTTTCTCTCAAGTTCTCCTACAAGTTCTCTCTGATCTATCCTACCCCTGATCCTATTCCAATTAAATTGTTTTATTTCTTGATGCTCAAACATGACCCCTTCTTATGAGCAACTTCATCTCACTTCTTCAACTCCTGCCTCTCTACTGTCCCTTTTCCAGCTTGCATGCACTACTCCCTCCTATATAATATGTACCAACCTTTCCTTGGTCTTTGAGGTGACAGATCACATTATCCACCTCCCTAACCCCCACTATTGGCCAGCCCACCCCAGACCCACCCCTGCCTGTTCAATCCTCTTAGAACATCTCCTTCAAATGTTTTTTTATTTTACCATAGCTTCAATTTCTCTGGGTTCTCCAAGGTGCCGTCTCTCCCATCACGAGCAAGACCATGTGGTCACTTGGATTTGTGTTACTCAGGTAGCTCTATCCTGTCCAGGGGTAATACCTCCAGAGGATCAACACTCAACCCATCATTCACTAACCACCATACCTCAATCCACCATTACCCACTCTCCAAACTACCAACATCCCCCACCCACTGTCTCCCGAACAAGAGTGAAACAGGAAAGTCTGCACATCCAATGAATGTAATAAAAACACAACAATGGAGAAATTCAGCAGGTCACACAGCATACTTTATGTAGCAAAGATAAATATATATAACCAATGTTTTGGGCCTGAGACCTTCATCAAGATATGAGCAAAATATAGACAGGTGCCTGAATATAACTGTAAGGGGGCAGGGGGAGGAGCACAAGCCCACAAGCAACAGGTAATAGGTAGACAAGAGAGGCACCAGGGGAAAAAGGAGGAGGGGGATAGCTCTGTGAATGGAGAGGGAAGTGGGTAGAGAGCTGGAAGAAATGTCCATCTTCGCCCAACTCTAGCAATACTCTCCCTTTCTTGATCTCTCCATCTCAGGAGACAAACTTTCTACATTTTCTACAAACCTACCAACTCCCACAAATATCTTGACTACACTTCTTCACACCCAATCCCCTGTAAGGATTCTATTTCTTTCTCTCAATTCCTCCATCTCCATCGCATCTGCTCTCAAGATGAGGTCTTCCATTCCAGATCATTCAAGGTGTCCTCTTTCTTCTAAAAACATGGTTTCCCCTCTACCACCATTAATTTAGCCCTTACCTGCATCTCCTCCATTTCCCGCACAACTGCCTGGGCCCTCTCTGCCCCTAGATGCAACAAGAACAAGATTCTCCTCGTCTTTACCTACCATGCCACCATTCTCTGCATCCAACATATCTCCACAATTTCTGTCACGTACAACATGATCCCACCACCAGACACATCTTCCCCTTTCCTCCCCTCTCCCTTCCATCCGGACAGCTCCCTCCGTTACTCCCTCGTCTATCATCCCTTCCCATTAATCGCCCCCTTGGCACCTGTGACTGCAGGAATTGCCACACTCGCACCCACACCTCTTTCCTCACCAACTTCTGGGGCCACAAACAGACCTATGTGAAGTGACACTTCACTTGTGAATCTACGGGAGTCATCTACTGCATCTGGTGCTTTTGTTGTGGCCTTCTCTACATCAGAGTAACTGGATGCAGACTAGGAGATGCTTCACTGAGCACCTTTGCTTTGTCCATATCAATGACAAGGATCTCCCAGTGACCAACCATTTCAATTTTGCATCCCACTCCCTGTCTTGGGTAAACTTATACCTCTCATTTTGTTCATTTTAGATTGGTCACAGTGTTTGAGCTACCGAAAGAAAATAGATACACACACCGAGAGCAGTTCAGTTTATACAAATGTTTATTACTAATTCAAAAGCTGATTTCACACTACAATATGCAAGCCCTTCCCAACTATACTTATCAACGCTTGGACTGGTCCCAACTGCCGAAGCGAGGCAACGACTGCACACTTGTAGTAGGTTGTCAGGGCGCTGGTAGCAGCTTCTCCACCTCCCCCGACCGGGACGTTGCTCGGACTCTGGCTGTTCTTCCTTCTTGACAAGGGGTGTTCCCATCCCTCGGAGAGTCTAAACTTCAGCAGCAGGACCACAGGCTTATATACCCCAAAAACAATTAATCATGCGCCTACTCCTTCTAATATTTGTCAGTCAAAATCAAAACTGAACATTATATTCTACAATTTAGAAGATTAATTATTATGGAACCAGGATGTTATGATTTCCTGGTTTATCTCGTAGATACAAAGACTTATTTAAACTTCTCGAGCAAGACAGGTTGTGACCAATTCGTCAATTTCAGAGTGTTGTATTTGACAACTGCTTTCCCTGGGCCTCACAGTGGAATTCCATTTCAAAGTGCATCTTCAGATAAGTCCCCATGGCTGAGTTTAATTACATCTGCTAGTCCTGAAAGTAAGGTGACCTGCGTGTGGACCCAGTGTAGTCAGTTCCACATAAGCAAAAAGCATCTGGGTACATGGTTTTAATCCTCCATTACACTCCCACACCAACATATCTCCCCACGGTCTCCTGCACTGCCAAACCAGGACCACTGTACACTGGAGAAGCAATACCTAATATTCCATCTGGTCACTCTCTAATCAGAGAGCATCAACACCGACCTCCAGTTTCAGCTAGACCACTCTGCATTCTCCCCTAATCTTCTGACTCCTTTCCTCCAGCTCCCTGCCCACTTCCCTCTCCATTTACAGATCTATCCTCACCCCCCTGTTTTATCTTGTGCCCTCCCTCCCTTATCCACCTGCCTGCTCCTCATCCTATCAACCTCACCTCCCCTCCCTGAACATTTTATTCAGGGGCCAGCCTACATTTTGCTCACCTTGATGAAGGGCTCAGGTCTGAAACGTTGGGTACGTATCTTAATCTTTGCTAAATAAGTAGACTGCGTTACCTGCTGAGTTTCTCCAACATTGTGATTTTAGTACAGGAACAAATATATATTGCTATACCTGCACAAGGTCCTGTAGAGTCCCCAACTGTAGTTTTGTGTGGTGTTTGGATCTCCTCAAGCAGGGGAATCTTGATGTCCTAGTGCATGACTCACAAAACTTGACTTCTCCAACCCTTTTTGTTTTGTTATTTAAGTCAATATCTAAAGTTCTTTGTCCTCTGCCATTTTTGATGAACACTTGCACTCTGTCCTCAACATCCATTCTGACTTCAAGTCATTTCAACTACATTGGTAAGGCTCACCATAAACATGAAAAACATCATCATGTTATGTCTGGGCAGCTCATATAGCTTGAATATAGAACTTTACAATTTCGGGTAACCTTCACCTCCTGCAATCACCTATCTGTTCCATCTCTAGTCCTTGCCCAACTTTTTTGTCCCCCACTTCCAGCCCCTCACCCATTTTCATCTTTTTACTCCTCCTGGTTCCATCTACCTTCCACCTGCACATTTAACCCACCAGATCCCTACTTCTTTCTGGATCCTTTGGTCCTTTATCTCTCCCCAAGGTTTCTAATATCGTCCTTTCCTATGATATTCCAACTCTGATGCTTAGTAAAAGGCTTTATCTATAAACTGGGGGAAGGGGGGGGTTAATTATCTATAATACTATAGTTCATCTTTTGAGTGGCTCCTTAGAAGGGGAGAAACCTGAAAATGCAATGACAGTTAAATGTTTTCTAGAATGTGACTGAAAATAAAGTAAAATCCTTTAAGGTTTATATATTCATGCAAGTGTAAGTACAGTAGAGTATTTTTGTCTTTTAAACTGTTTATTCTTAACACAAATGTATTATTTAGTCATTGTGAGAGTAAGTTGCAAGCAACCAAAAAATATACTTAACCAGCATCTACCAATCCCCATCGGTGCTTGACATCAGGGGTTTTACTGTATATGTGAGTTTCCAGTTTGTCTATTCTGCCAATAGGTTGCTCACAAGTGGGATTATTTGATGTTAAACAATTGTCATGGTTTGCTGTCATGCTGAAACATGTGTTATGATTATTTTTGCAATGTATTTCAATTGTATAGAAAATCACCCTTATAAACTGTACACTATAAATATGAGAGCTATTACAATACTATTATTATGCTTCCTTTATTATACACATGCTTCCATACATAAAATACAGTTAGACACAACTTGGACAAGATCTAAATGATGGACTTTATTGGTAAAAGGGAGAAGATTATGCTGTGCCAAAATTGCCATGGAATTGACTGCATTGCAAGATCCAAAGATAACATTTATCACTTCTGACTATGCCAATATTGGGCCTGGCAAAATCCAAAAAGGCTGAGTGAAAACTCTGACCGCAGCCCCAGCTGAGACTGCCAATGCTCATCAAAGACACTCAGCTGCTGGTGAGAATGACACTGAATGCCCATTTTCCCTGGGTGAGGGAGAGCAGCAGATCACTCCTGCAAATGACATCCAAGTAGTCTGTTGAATCTGGAATGGATTTCTCAAGCTCATGCCAGTCCAAAAGAGGAAAAAAAACAACATTGCATACAATGTACTCAAACACCAGGGTTTAGAACATTGTAAAGAGACCTTTATCTGCAACACAATACACAAACGCTACCTGGATGAAGAGCTCAGGCCCAAAGCGTTTATTATATCTCTTTGCTTCCTATAGACGATGCATGACTTGCTGTGTTTCTTCATCACTTTAGGATATTGCACTACATTGACAACATCTTCAGACTTTCCTGTTTAACTTAATCTGTAACATATTCCTGCTGAGAATTCCTAACACATCAGTTGACAATTGCAGCCATTTTCCCATCTCTAGAGCTTTGGGCTTGTGCGACTATTGAATGTAGGTTATAGTGAGTTTTTGGGGGTGGGATGCAAACACAGGGCTTCAACAGACAGACGGAGAAATAAAATAACAGAGAACAAATCAATAACAAGGAAGCTATGAAATAGTCATGTAAACATTCTTCACCTTAATGGCAAAGTTGAAAGTTTTTAGGTCAGATTCTCTCACAGTGAAGGGATTCCACTGTTTTGCACTAAGTCCTGGGAACAGATGCCTGTGTTGGACATACATATTTAGAAGCATCTGAAAATCAGTTAAATACCTTGTAAAGTGCAACTCAATACTAATGTCAATTTCCCAAAATTATGCAAAATCCCCAAAATATGAAGTTCCTGAACATTGGTACCTTTTTGTGTATATGTTGTTTGCATGATGAGAGATCTCAGTGCTACATATTTCCCTATCTACCCTCACATATAGTCCTCAGCATCCACTCCAATCTACAATGCTGCCTGGACCTACCATTTCTTGCCCACCAGAGAAAAATCGTGGCACCTCCACGATCAACTTCACACAGTGTGCAGTGCTCTTTAATAATGACAATATGTCTAATGATGTGTTTTAGCTCTGGGCTCCCCATTCTTGAGAACGCACAGTTTCAGCTTCAGAGATATTGGTGGTCACCTCCACACCAAGGAAGGGTTTGGCAAATGTTAAAACCACAGCTGGTAGTGACCGCAAGTCCAGGGGGAGAAGGAGAAGCAGCAGGACGAATCACGGACTTTCTACCTCAGGCCTGGTTACTTCGGAAAAGGAACATTTTGACAAGGACCACCAACTTTATATATCCGAGAGTCATTAACCCTTAATATCAGTGATGCTGGTGCCACTAGCAGTACAATGGTCTGTGCAGCTTGATGAAGAGCTCAGAGTACTCGAAGCACTAGCCGACTCTAGATAAAAAAGAGAGGATGAATAAAAAAAATTAAAAACAAGTGCCATAAAGATCTGAAGCAAATGTAGGGAAACCAGAAACAAAGTTTTTTTCTATTTTGATGCTAAAAACTTGTTATTTACAAAAGTACCAGACCTCTGCCAGTTAATTATTTTACCTCACAAGGAAAGTACAAAGGCCACATTCTTTATGTCACCTTCCTAAGTTCTCCCTATTGGTTCTGCACTTGCCAGAATATTGATAATGATATTGGGAAGTCGGCTCAAATTCACTAATAGGATGGATAGCACACCAAGCAAATAAATAATGGAATAAAAGGTTAGTTAACATATTGGTGTGCTGCATAATAGACTGAGCAGCTTAAGAACCTGAGAGACAACATGGTGGGGGGGGGGGGGGGGAGGGGGCACACCATGTGAGAGGAGGGACTAGCTATGGAGAAACACCTTACTAAAGGAGGGGCCAATGAGTTAATAAAGAGAGTTTACAATAATCATCCTGGGTGTGCTGTTGTGGATGGGTGTTATGCTTGAGGGTTGCTTGGTCCTGGAGTGTTAATAATGCTATCCCTCAACTAGCTTCCAACCTGAGGCACATCATTAACTTTCTTACCTGAGCTGCTTATCGACTGGGAAGAACTAGAATCCCCGAGCAGCGTCTGCAGCTTTGTAGCTGGGACCCAGCCCTCTTTATTTGTGTTGAGATTTCTGACAAGCCTGAGAGGAAAATAAAATCTGCTTGAACTTCACCTCAATTCCATACTTAGCAGCAAAGCAATAAAAACAGAGATTAGTGGGGCAGTAATTTTTGAAAGGAGCAATGTGGGTTGGCAAAGTAACAGCGCGTGCAAAAATGTTCTGATGCTCAATTCGAAAGGAATAGAAATTAATAATTGAGCAGTTAACCGTATAAAGTGCCCTCCATAATGTTTGGGTCAAAGAGGTTTTTTTTCTCCTTTATTTGCCCCCTGTGCTCCACTGTTTTAAATTTGTAATCAAACAATTCATATGTAATTAAAGTGGACATTCCAGATTTTATTCAAGGTTATTTGTGTACATTTTGGTTTGACCATGTAGAAATTGCAGCACTTTTTAATCATAGTTCCCCTATTTCAGGGCACCATAAGTATGGCTTCACAGATGTTTGTGATTTCTCAGCTATGTTTAATTGCTTCATTGGTGTAGAGCTAAGTTTACATCTAAGTTTTTGATCACCTTTGGAATCTGTAGTTGCCATTTTTCAATAATAGGACCAGAGTTGTGCCAGTGAAAGTCAAAGTAGTCATTGTCAGGCTGAAAAACAAGAATGAAATAGTAAGAGACATCACCCAAACCTTAGGATGACCAGAACCAACAGTTTTGAACATCATTAAGAAGAGAGTACTGTTGAGCTCCATAATCACAAAGGTACGGGTGTTCCAAGGAAGACCTCTAATGCTGATGACAGAAGACATCTCATCATAATGAAGAAAAATGATCAGAATGTGTGTGTATATCAGAATGACGGCAAGAGCAAGCTGGAGGCAAAATGCAAACCATGGCAAAGGTGTATGCTTTGGATCTTGGGCAATTCCTTTATGCCTCCACAGTTTGCTCTTGGCATCACTCTGATACAGTTTAATTTTGGTCTCATCTGTCAACAGGACCTTTTTCCAGAATTCTGCAAACTCTTAAATACTTCTTGGCAAACTGCAACTGGCCATTCTTTCTGTGGTTAACTAGTGGTATACACCTTACATTATAGCCTCTGTATTTCTTTTTATGGTCTTCTATAGACAGTAGTCATTGACACATCCACACCTTCCTCCTGAAAATTGTTTCTGATCTGTTGGACATATGTTTGGAGATTTTTCTTCATTATGATGAGAATTCTATTGGAAGACGGAGTGCACGAGGTTGCATTGGCCACTTCAGCTCCTCACAAGAATGAAATCCCCAATCCACAACATTATGACTATGATCATGTAACTTGTCAAAACAGAAAATGCGAATGGGATTTTCAAATTAGTGGATCAGATCAGTAAGATCCTGTGCAGTTTAAACTTACTGAAGCAGGGAACACAGACTGCTGCAAACCACAGAGTGGATCGCAGGAAATGTGTGGGAGACCATCGGAACCACTGCTGGAGAAGGCAGAAGTGTGGAAAACAGATTGGCATCAAGGTTAGACTGAGAGTTAACCCCTTCAGATCCACGGTCCCAATGATCTTACTCTTAAAAGTAAGATCGCTAGAGAAGAAAATGGAATACTTGAGGCTACATCTGAACTAGAGAGAATGACAGGGATGCTGTGCTCTGGTGATTATAGAAATGTGGCTCCAGGACACCATTCCAGACTCAACGATCCAGTTGGTTGGCCTTATCTCCTTCAGAGCAGGCAGAGATGTTGCTGCTTTTGGCAAGACTCAAGAAGGGCGCTGTGCATTTACATCAATGAGAACTAATGCACCAGTGTCTCTGTGGTGAAGACCTTCTGCTCAGCATAGAGAGAGTACCTCCTGGTAAAATACAGAGCCTTCTACCTGCCTAGGGAATTCTCGCCCATGCTGATTGCTGCAGTCTACATTCCGCTTTCGGCTAATGAGGGTGAAGCAAACTAGGTCAGTTCAGGACATGGCCAGGGTGGGGGTGGGGGGGTGGGCGGGAAAATGGTAGAAATAGCAGAACTGCAAGACTGCTTTAAGTCTATGGACTGGAGCTGTTTCAGGGAGGTGGTCACCTAGAGCAGCCATGTAAACATGAAGAAGTACATGAGTTCAGTGACTGGTTACATCAGCAATTGCATTGAGGATGTCACCAAGATCAAATGCTTCTCAACCAGGGCTAACCAGAAACCATGGTTGGATGCAGAGGTTCAGGCCCTTTTCAGAGCTCATAATGCTGCCTTCAGTACAGGGAATATGATGGCATTAAAATCAGCCAGGGCTGAACTCTCCGATGCAATTCAGAAGGCAATGCATGGGTGAGCACAGAAGATCCACAGACAGCTGTGTGATACCTGTGTCAAGAGGCGAATATGACAAGGGATCAAGACTAATATGGATCAAAAGTCAACCATGTGAATTAAGAACAATGACACCTCCCTTCCAGACAGACTGAACACCTTATATGCATGGTTGATGAGAAGAACAGGATGACGCCAAAGAAAGCTCCATGTCCCCCTGATGAATGGGCCCCCTGCCTAGCTGTGGCCATGATGAGGAGAACCCTTTCTAAGGTGAACCCACACATGACATCGGGACCAGACAACATACCTAGTCAGGTACTGAAGGACTGCGCAGACCAATTTACGGAGGACTTCACGGACATATTCAATACCTCACTGCAGCAGTCCATCGTTCCCACAGGGTTCAAGGCAGCCCCCATCATCCTGGCACCCAAGAGGGTGAAAATAACAGGCTTTGATGACTACTGCCCTGTGGCATTGATCTCCACCATTACAAAATACTTCGACTATCTGGTGATGGAACATATCAAAGCATACCTCCCAGAGATGCTGGATCCATTTCAATTCACCTATTGAAGAAACCATTCTCCACACGATGCTATAGCATTGTCACTTTACTCTGTCCTGGCCCACCTGGAGAATAATGCCTCATATGCCAGTTCATTAACTTCAGCTTGGCATTTAATACAGTCATTTCCCAGAGGCTTGTGGAGAAGCTGTCCTCACTGGGACTCAACACCCCTCTCTGTATTTGGATCCTGGAATTCCTAACAGAAAGACTACAGTCTCTCCAGGTTGGTAGCAGAATATCAGGCACCATCACACAGAGAACTGGTGTATCTCAGGACTTCTGTTCATGCTACTAACCCACGACTTCTTCACCAGATCCAGCTCCAACAGTGTTATAAAATTTTCAGATGACACAACAGTAGTTGGCCTTATCAGCAACAACGATGAGTTGCATGACAGAGAAGAGGTGGAAAATCTCATGAAATGGTGCAAGAGTAACAACCTAAGTCTAAACATGGACAAAATGAAGGACATGATCGTGGACTTCAGGATGACCTGCAACGACCATCTTCCACTACACATCAACGAGTCTGTAGTAGAGATAGTGGAGAGCACCAAATTCTTTGGAGTTTGGTCACTCTTCATCTCCTCATTTGTCAGGAAGTCGCAACAGTGACTGCACTTTCTGAGAAGACCGAACCAGGCAAGGCTACTGGCCACCATTATGTCAACCTTCTTTAGGAGCTCTATCAAAAGTGTTCTGGCTGGCTGCATCATAGTGCTGTATGGTTGCTGCAGAGAAATGGATTGGAGGTCAATTCCGAGGACTATAAAAGTGGCAAAAAGGATCACTGGAGTCTTCCTTGCCCCTCCCCCCAATCAAAGTGATCTAACGGGATCATTGCCTGAAGAAAGCACGCAAAATCATTGAGGAGCTCTTCCATCCCTTCTCTTATGAAGGTACCAGAGAAGGGTTATATTTCATTTATGTATCAAATATTACGGGATAAAAAGGGTTGGGATAAACCTAAAATTAAATGGGAAGCGGATATTGGTTTTACTTTTTCTGAAGAGGATTGGTTAGATATTTGTTATGATAGTGTAACTAGATTGATAAATGTACGTTATGCAATGACTAATTACAATTTTTTACATCAGTTATATTTGACACCTGAAAATTTTTAAAAATATGGTTTTAATGAATCAGATTTGTGTTTTAGATGTGGTGATATGGTTGGAACTTTTTTTCATGCTGTTTGGTCATGTGTATATATATATACAATCTTTTTGGAAGAAAATTCAATCGTTTTTAGAATACCTGTATAAGATTAAAATAGTTTTAGATCCAACAGTATTTTTATTGGGTAGTTTGCAACCTCTGAAAGGCTTGGGATTAGGTAAGTTTCAGCTTGCTTTTGTATATTTAGCTTTATCCTTAGCGAAAAAATGTATTGCTAGTATGTGGAAAGATACAAATATGATTGATATTGATGGCATAATGAGATCAAATATTGTTTAATAATGGAAAAAATTACGAATGTTTCGCATGATAATTATAATTTTTTTATTAATAAGTGGTTGTTATTACTCAGAATATTTATATTTCAATTTATATTGATTAGATTTTAATATGTATATTTAACTTTTTTAAAAATATTCTTTCTTTTTTATAATGGCTCTCCTTAGGAGAGTTGGCTGAAGGGGGGGGATCTTTTCTTTTCTCTTTTTTCTTATTTTTATATATATATATATAAATTTCATATTCATGTTTAATTGCTGTATATGTCATATATTATTTGTTTTTTGAACGAATAAATAAAGTTTTTAAAAAAAGAGGAGCTCTTTCATCCTACGCATAGCATCTTTCAGTTGCTTCCATTGGGAAAGAGATACAGGAGTAACAGAGCCAGCACCACCACACTGAGGAACAGCTACTTCCCACAGGCAGTGAGAATGCTGAACAACCAAAGGAACTGCTCACACTAACCATCTGAGACACTCATTTGTACAAATCAAGATTTATTTATATAGATATAATACTTGTCCTGTATATGTATTATTTGTCTGTAATGTGTGTTATGTATGATTGTGTATCTGCATGTTTTGTACCGATGACCAGAGAACGCTGTTTTGTCAGGTTGTACTTATACAATCAGATGACAATAAACTTCACTTGTCTTGAATTCTTCTGTCTTAGGCAGAGGATGTCTTCCTTGGAAGACCTGTCCCTTTGCAATTACTAAGCTCACCAATACGCTCTTCTTAATTATGTCCCAAACTGTTGATTTTGGTGTTCTAAGGTTTGGGCAATGTCTAACTGTTTTATTTGTTTTCCAACCTCATCATGGCTTCTTTGACTTCCATTGGCAAAACTCTGGTCCTTGTGTTGAAAAATGGCAACTACAGACTCCAAAGATGATCAAAAGTTTAGAAGCAAGCTGAGCTCTCTCTCATACCTATACCATTGAAACTATTAAACATATCTGAGTACTCACAAACTCCTGTGAAGCCAAATGTCCCAAATATTATGGTGCTCTGAAATGAGAGGACTATGTATAAAAAGAGCTGTAATTTCTCCATGGTAAATCAAATATATATAATTAACCTTGAATAAAATCTTGAATGTGCATTTAATTACATGTGAATTGTTTGATTGCAAAATTAAAACTCTAGCACAGAGGCAAATAAAATTAAAAAATGGTCTTTGTCCTAAACACTATGGAGGGCTCTGTATTTTTTTGGACAAACAGCATGGTAACAGATCCTTCCAGCCCATGAGCCCATGCCTCTCCAACAGGAAGGACAACAAACTAAAGGAAGTTCTTAGAGCATCCTTTGCCCAGACATCACTGACCTTGTCTCAGTGGACTGGTAAACCAGGAGAAAATAGGCTGGAGGAACTCAGCAGGTCAAGCATGATTCATGGAAATAAATGGCCAGTCAGTGTTTCAGGTCTGGATTTTTTATTGGGAGGAAAGGCCTTGATAAAGCGTCCCAACCCAAAACATTGACTATCCTTCCAAATGAGTCCTTCCAGCTGTTCATAGTTCACTCAAACTTCCAGCATCTACAGTTCTTCTGTTCCTTCTGAAATTGGTGGGCTGCCTATTATTGATGGAGCTCCAATGTGAACCAGTCCTGCTTTGTTAGAGAATGACTGGAGTTCATCTACATTGTAAGCTTACTTGGTGCCTAGGACCTATGCACCTTGAGCTTAAGATCTATATGTGAAACCTAATCAAGAACCAAGAACATGATATCTGGAATTTAAATTTGATATTCAGACTCATGCATCTGGAGTTTTTGGAGCTTAACTGGTTCAAGTCAGGTCCTCAAAAAAAGCTGACTGTAAATTGCTCCTTGTATAAGTGAATGGTAGGAAAATCAGGTGGGGAGCTAATGATGCATGAGAGAGAAATGATTAGAAAGGAAGTGGGGGAGGGGAGAAAAGTGATTACTTTTAGGTTGCCATGGATCAAATGACCTCATACTAAGTCATAAGGACGTAGGAGAAAAATATCTGGCAGTATAGTCCTTAAATTTCCCTCTTTTGCTTGTTTTAGTCCTACAATTCTCATGACAACCCTCCCTCCTGTCTATTCCTCATGTTCCCATTTAACACACTGGTATGCAACTTCATCTGTCTTCTGCACTCCATCACTTTTAACAACTTTTCAACAGCACTTGGCATTACATTACAAAACAATGTGAAGACATTACCATCGCGCTTCCTGGCCCTCACAGACCAAATGTAACAAGTCACCAGTGCGTGCAGTCAACTCATTCCCCCCTGGCTTCCCAAAGTCCGCTGTAACCGTATATTTCCCAGGAAGCTGGAAGTTAAAGAAGAAAACTGGGCTGAGTCACATCCTTTCACTGTCAATGAAAGTAAAGACTATTCATTCCTTACCTTCACTCTCATTAGAAAGGTAGTTAAGACAAGTTAGTTTTGAGCTTGAGAAAAGTGAATACCAAATAAAGGGCATGAGTATAGTGAGAGAGGAAGAGTCAGTGGGTCTGGTCTAAGTAATAGAGTCATGCAGCATGGAACAGGCCCTTTAGCCCAACTTATTCATTTCCACCAAGTAAGTGTTCTGTGCTCATTCCATTTGTCTGCATTTGGTCGATAAGTCCTACCTGTCCATATATCCAAATGCTATTTACACTTTGCACTTTGTAATTGTAGTTACTTCTGTAGCTTCCTCTGGCACCTCATCTTTTCCTCTCTAAATGACCTTAATAATTAACCACTGACACACAGGTCAAACTGGATGCCTGCATGTAAACATCACTGGTTCCAGAACTGTTCTTCATCATAGATCAAAACAGTACAAATCAGGCCCTTTGGCCTACTGAGTCTGTGCCAATCATTAACAATCCATAGAACCATAGAATAATACAGCAGAGAAAACAGGACCTTCTAGTCTGTGCTGATCTATTATTCTGCCTAGTCCCATTGGCCCGCAGCAGTTCATATCCCTCGACACCTCTTCCATCTATGTACCTATCCAAATTTTTCTTAAATGAGCCCGCATTTACCAATTCATCTGACAGCTCATTCCATACTCTCACCTGTCTCTGTGTGAAGAAGTTCCACCTAAAGTTCTCCCCTTTCACCCTTAACCCATGTCCTCTGATTTGTATCTCACCTACCCTCAGTGGAATAAGATATCTACATTTGCTGTCTATCCCCCTCAAATTTTGTACACTTCAATCAAATCTCTCCTTATTCTTCTGTGCTCCAGAGAATAATGTTCTTACCTGTTTAACCTTTCCCTGTAACTCAGTTCCTGAAGTCCAGGCAACATCCTAGTAAATCTTCTCTGGACTCTTTCTATTAATATCTTCCCTGTAGTTAAGTGACCAAAACTCACACAATGCTCCAGATTTGGCTTCATCAATGTCTTCTACAACTTTACCATAACATCCCAACTCCTATGCTCAATACTTTGATTTATGAAGGGCAATGTGCCAAAAACTCTCATTACCACCCTATCTACCTGTGATGCCACAGGTAGATCTGTATTCCCAGATCCCTCTGTCCTACTGCACTCCTTAGTGTCGTACCATTTGCTGTGTATGTCCTAACTTGATTTATCCTTCCAAAATGCCACACCTTACACATCTGCATTAAATTCCATCTTTCATTTTGCAGCCCATTTTCCTAGCTGGCCTGGACTATACTGCCAGATATTTTTCTCCTACGTTCTTATGAAAGCCTCCTCACTGTACACTATACTTCCAATATTTATATTAACTGCAAACTTGCTAATCCAATTTTCCACATTATGATCTCGATCATTGATATCGATGACAAACAACAATGAACCCAGCTCCGATCCCTGAGGCACGTGACTCATCACAGGCTTCCAATCAGGGATGCAAACATCTACTACCACTCTCTGGCTTCTCCCATAAAGCAAATGTTGAATCTAGTTTACTACCTCACCATGATTACTGAGCGACTAAACCTTCCTGACTAACCTTCATGTGGTCCTTATTAAAGGACATGTAGACTACATCCATAGCCTTTTCTTCATCAGCTTTCTTGGTAACCTTCTCTAAAAACAGTACAAGATTTATTAAACATGACCTACCATGCACAAAGCTATACTGACTATCTCTAATAAGTCCTTGACTCCAAATTTTTGAATACTTGATCTCTTAGAACACCTTCCAATAATTTACAACTACTGATGTCAGGTTCACAAGCCTATAATTTCCAGTTTTTTTTTAAGCCTTTTTTAAACAACAAAACAATATGAGCTACCCTCCGAAGCTTCAGCACCTCACCTGTGCCCAAGAACATTTCACATATATCTGCTAGGGCCCCTGAAGTTTTTGCATCATCCTCCCTCAAGTTCAGAGGAAATACCTTTATTTGCTTTAAGACAGTGAACATTTCCTCCTCTTTAATCTGCATGGGGTCCATGACCTCACTGCTTGTTTACCCCACTTCCCTAGACTCTGTGTTACTTTCTTGAGTATCTACAAAGCCGACCACTCTGATCTTCAAGGGGAACAATTTTTATCCCTTATTATCCTTTAGTTCTTTACATACTTGTAGAAACCCTTAGGATTTTCCTTCATCCTGTCTGTTAAAGCAACCTCATATTTTCTTTTAGCCCTCCTGATTTCCCTTTTAAGTTTTTTCTTGCATTCTTTATACTCCACATGTAGCTCTTTTGCTCCTTGTTGCTGATACCTGCTATATACCTGTCTCTTGTTCTTAGCAAGATCACCAATATCCATCAAAAACCTAGGTTCCTTATGCTTGTTAACTTTGCCTTTAATCGTACATGCAAAGAAAAATATGGTGGGCACTGCCAGAGCTGCTGAAATGGCAGCATTGTTGCTGGTGCAGACCCAAGAGAGCAGGCAACAGAGACAGAAGGGTTCAACATCCCGGTCCTCATGTGAGCATACAGGCTTTAAATGCCCTGTTAAAGGATCTGATGGTTTGTAAGTAAAATCATGCAACCGCATAGGTCTCTGTCCAAGGTGGTGGGGTCTGCGCTGAGCAGCGGCTATAATAGGTTGCAGACTCCAGGGAGCAACTGACTGGCACAGGCCACCAGAAATGGGAAGAACACCACCTGTTGAGGAAAAAAAAGAGGAGACGACTCTACAGGATATGAGACCACATCAGAGAACGAGCGAGGTGCTCAGTGGGTGAGGAACCCACACAGGTTGAGAGCAACTTGCAGTCGGGGGGCCCGCACAGGCTGCAGGAGACCATATAGATTCGAGAGGCAATTTCATGTAATATTACATGTTCTGTGCTATTACTTGACAATAAAGGAATCTTAACCGTGATATTGATCTTACAAGAACATACAAACTCCTAACTCTCAAAATTTCACCTTTGTAGGCCTTCTACTTAACGAGTACATCATTGCCTGAAAACAATGTCCCAATCCATGCTTTCTAGATCCTTTCTCATTTCCTCAAAATTGGCCTTTCTCCAATTTAGATTCTCAACCCAAGAACTAGACCTCACCTTATCCATAATTATCCATAATCACTGGACCCAAAATGTTCCCCTACTCCTAGTTCTGTCTCTTCTCCTGTCTACAAGAGATCCAGCTGCACTCTTTCTGGATGGTAACTTGATATATTGATTGAGAAAATTTCTCTGAAACTCTTAGCCATCCAGCTCTTTTACGAGACGGGAGTCCCATTCAATATGTAGAAAATTAAAATCACTGACTGTCACAACTTTCTGCTTCCTGCAGCTGACTGCTATCTCTCTACAAATTTGCTCCTCTAATTCTTGCTGACTATTGGGGTAGTCTATAATACAGCCCCATTAATGTGGTCATAACTTTCCCATTCCTCAGCTCTTCCCAACTAGCCTCTCTAGATGAGCCCGTTAGTCTGTCCTGTCTGAACACAGCTGTGGTATTTTCCCTGATGAGCAATGCCACTCCCCCCCCCCACCCCCCTTCATCTCTCTTGCTTTTTCGTGTCTGATACAACTGAACCCCGGAGCACTGAGCTACCAGTCCTGCCCTTCCTCAAACCAAATTTCACTAAAGACTACAATGTCATAATTCCATCTGCCAATGCACACTCCAAGCTTGTTTGCCTTTCCTACTCCTTGCATTGAAATAGATGCACCTGAAGACATTATTTCCACCACACTCATCCTTTTGATTTCTGTCTTTTATATGAAGTCTTAAAATCCCTTTTCCTCCTCCACTCCACTATCTGTTCTGGCACTCTGGTTCCTATCCCCCTCCAAATCTAGTTTAAACCCACTGGAACAGCACCAGCAAACCTTCCACAAGGATATTTTCCCTCCTGCAATTCAGAAGCAAATTGTCCTGCCGGCTGGAACAGATCCCACCTTTTCTGGAAGAGAGCCCAATGGTCCAGAAATCTGAAGCCCTCCCTCCTGCATCATTTTTTTAGCTATGTATTTGGCTGCATTATCCTCCTATTTCTAACTAGCACGTGGCATGGGTGACAATTCTGAGATCACAATCCTAGAGATCCTGTCCTTCAATGTCACACCTAACTCCCTGAACTCTCTCTGCAGCACCTCATCAACCTTCCTACCCACGTCATTGGTCCCTATGTGGACCATGACATCTCGTTGCTCATCTTACCTTGAGAATGCCATGAACTTGATGTGAGATACCCAGGACCCTGGCACCTATATTATCCAGGGTACTCAATCTCTTCCACAGATCCTCTTATCTGTTCCCCTCACTTTTGAATCCCCTATCACTACACCCTCCCTTTCTTAGCCACAGGCCAAGACTCTGTGTCAGAGACCAGACCCATATACACTGATCCTACATTAGTCCAATTTTATTCTCCCATTCACTTACAGTATCCATCTTTGGGAAAACAAAGAAAACTGAGGTACCCTGGGAAAACCCATGTGGTCACGGCAAGAACATGCAAACTCCACTCAATCAGCACCAGAGGTTGGGATTGGACCCTGGAGCTATGAGACAGCAGCTCAACTATTTGTACCACTGTACTATTCCACTTTCTGTGGGTTATTATATGAACTCACCTCTCAAAATAGGTATTGCATGACAAGAAGGCAAACTATAAGCCATTTATTCCCATACTAAACATTCCTGAATTGCATAATGAAGTAGTTATTATTGAAAAGAAGTGACACTGGAAGTTACAAAGCAGTGGCCACACTCAAATGCAACTCAGTGACTGTGTTGCACTGTTATGTATCCCAAAGTATGCTGAATTACTATCAGGTTGTTCAGGTTTTATCAGATAAATCAAGATTAGTAATTCATCAGGGACAGGATTTTAAGCAAAATAAAGAACGAAGGTTATCTAATTTTGTGCTCAAAAAACAGAGACAAGATCAATTTGAGCAGATTCAAAATATATATGCATTTTGTGTGGAAAAGATCGACAAGATTGTTCCTGGGACTGGAAGGATTTGAATCATAAGAAAAGAGGTTGGATTGGCTGGGAGTTTTCTCTCTTGAGTGAAGCAGGCTGAGGGGTAACATGTATAGAGGTCTACAAGATCAGGTTGGGCATGGATAAAGGAAATTGCCATTATCTTTTTCAAAGAGTAAGGGCCCAGATTTAAGGTAAGAGGGAAATAATTTAAAAGGGACCTGAAGGGCATCACTTTGTACAGAGGCTGGTTCTTAGAATGAGCTGCCAGAGGAAATGGTAGAACTGTAATGTTTAAAAACATAGACAATGTACCTGGATAGGAAATGTGTTGAGAAATATGAGGCAAAGTCTGGCAAATGGGACTAGCTCAATCAGAATGAACAAGTTGGGCTGAAGGGCCTATTTCTTTGTTGCAGAATTCTGACTCAGAGTGAAAAATGACATTCTAGAGCAATCATAGCTCTAGACATTTCCTCATCAATAAAAGAGTGCATAACATGAACCAAACAACTTCTTTGAGCTACACTTGTTCAGTAATTTGTTAGTTTGAACAGAAGGTCTTCTCATATTGGTATGTGCAGGTCAGAGACTGTGAAAATACAACACTTTAAGCTAGTTCTTCATCGCAGACACTTAATATGCTGTGCAATAATGGCTCTGCATTTTCCAAAACTCATTTCTGGACCTTTCCCCTATGAGACTATTTCATTTAAAATGTGCATAAATGTGAGACCATTTCATTTAAAGTTCTCTACCCATGGATAATGCTTAACTCAACCCTTCTCATTCACTTTTAAATGTTCTCAAAGGGTTGCCACAAAACAGATCTTTTCTTATGGCCCCTGTTTCTGCAGTTACCACACCTGCCCCTGATCTACTCTACTTTGATCGGAATTCCCTGCACTTCAAATTATCAAATCACCATGACTGTAGAAAACTTGCTTCTCTTTTCCTACCTCACAGAAGTCTAGGCATTTATGTTGTAAAAATGGAAGACTACCCCATAGCTCGCCACCCACAAGGATTCCTACAGCAGTGAAGCAACAATGGTTCCTGATCTGGAGCTGTCTTATCTTTTCATTCATTGGTTAAATAATGAAATTAATAATGCAATGAACTGAACCATACAAGGCTACCTACTTTAAGAGCATCAGGAAAAATCTAAGGAAAGGCTTACAATGTGCTTAATATGCCAGTTGCAGTTTAGTCTCTGGGGCTATGAAAATGTCTACACCATAACTACAGCTGGATGTTACACCTACCAACTTCCTATTAGTTTCCTCTTCACAATCTGAAGAATTGAGTTGGTCATCAGCACTGGACCATCCATCATTGCTTTCTTCTGGAATATCAAGGGAATGCGACATTTTGGTCCATCCTGGAGAGTAAACAAATTCAATAAGTATGGAACTGCAAAGCATTGTTTGAGATCACAAACTCATAACATGGTAAATAATATAAAAAAAGGAGAAACTTGTAAAAACATATCAAACAATCTTGGAAGGCAGATTATTAGAATTTAATTCATTCTGGGCATCTCTTTCAAGAAATACTTTTAAATTATTTCCAGCATTGATTGCTCATGGGGTACTTACATGAATATCATTCATAATGTTAAACACCTTTACTGAAGCTACAAGCTCTTCAGAGTCACAGAGCATGAAAACAGAAAAGAGCAAGACTACTGGAAATGCTTGTTGATGGTCATCATGGACATGGTAGCAGCCAACCAAGCCCAGGAAGACAATTACATGCATTTATAATCACCCTATTCTATTCTCCTGCATCCACACCTACACTCCCCCTGTTTTGCCACTCACTTACCCTGCTGGTTATTTACAATGGGCAATTAGGAAACTAAAGGACCCAGGGAAAACCCATCAATCACTAGGAGAACTCAACATAGATTGATCCCAGGTGGCAGGAGCTGTAAAGGCCACAGCTGCTAATCGTACAATGGTAGCAGCCCGCCAACCCTGCAGCCAAGAAGATTAAATATTCATCAGAGCCTCCTCTTGTTTTCTTTTAAAAAAAATCAGATGTTATTTCCTATTTTATTCAATGTTACATCCCCTTCTTAATTGGGCTTTACAAAACAGAAACAGGCTTTTCAGTTCAATTTGTCCATGCTGACCAAGCAGTCCACCCAAGCTAGTTTCATTTGCCTATGCTTGGCCCATATCCCCCTGAACCTTTCCTACCCATGTACCTATTTGTCTTCTGAACATTACAATGTACCTGTCTCTAGAGCTTCCTCTGGTAGTTTGTTCTATATACCACCACCCTCTGTGTGAAGTGTTGCACAAGTCCCTTTAAATCTTTCCCCTCTCACCTTAAATCTGTGCCCTCTAGTTTTAGATTTTTCTCCTCAGTGAGGGGGGGGGGGTATGGGAAAAGACTATGTCAATTTACTTTATCAATGTCCCTCATTGGTTTCTGTGAGGTCACCTTTCAGCCTCCTACATTCCAGGGAGAAAAATCCCAACTATCCAGGCTCTCTGTAACTCAACACACCCAGACCTGGTAACATCCTTGTGATATCTAAACCATTCCTCTCAGTTATTACTGGTCACACTCTATCCTTTACTTGTATCACATCTTAGCCTGGCCCTGGTCTTTTATCCTATATAGCACACCATACCTTTTCCCTTCTCTTGTTTCTTTGATGAAGTTACTGAAATGCTGTGATTATCAGGGATTACAATCTCAGGCCTTCTCACTTTCTGTGGACTCCATAAGGGGCTGGGCAAAGTGGAAAATAGAGTGCACAAAAATCACAAGTAAGTACGGTGAAATGAGGAGTGAGTACGACTTACTTATTACTGCTTGCAAAAAAAGGTTGCATTATTCAATCATTAACAGCTTTTCACTACATTAAATCTAGTAGCCTATGTAGGGTGGCCATTTCAAAAGGAGGACATGGTCATAGGTTACCAAATATATACTGTGTGCTTGCATTTGTTGTTTTTGCAATATGGTTTACATTTTACTTAAAAATAACTTTTTTTGAAACACACTCTGTTTATATACACTGTGTAATAGTAACCTATGGCCATGTCTTCCTTTTTGGAAATTTGAAAATGGCCACCCTACCTATTAGTCAAGCTGCAGAGTTACTGACAGAAACTCAATGGTTAATGTGTGAAATGGTAGCGATAACATGAGGCAGGATGGGGTGATCACAGAAAGACCCAAATGTGCAGGGTTAAAAAAGGCAGGGAAGTTAAACTAATGCAAGAAGATGAAGAGGCAGGTCCAGGAAGAGAAAAGCAGAAACAAATATCATGTTTATCTGGGAGTGGACAGCAATGTTAAAGAAGTCCAAGGTTAACATATAATGACAATGTATCAACCCAATGCAGTGAACGGCCAATATAAACAACAAAAATGTAAAGCAACATCAGAGGGATATTCATCTTTCAGTATCAGGTTAATTGTTAAATAGATGAGTTTAGTTAACTAATATTGGTGGATAGCAAGGGTTCATGCCAATTCAGTTTGAGAACAATGGCAGTGAATGTCCATCACACTAGAGGTCCAAAGTGATGAGGAAGGCAACAGGCCTTGGTCACAGTGCAGAGTGAATGAAGGATCAGGTGGGCAGGTCCGATCCAGGAAGCAGTTAGGGAATATTGCAGGGAATGGTAGGAGGGGTATGTATCATCTGAAAGCATCGGAGTTTTAGTTTAATTAGATTCAGACACTATGTGCTGTAATATTCTATTAACAAGATTCAATGTGTCCATGTATTATCTTAAGGTACAAGGCTTGTCATTTGGGACTTTACTCAAAAAGTTGTAAATCTTTGGAATGTTTCACTCAGGATGTTGAGAATATTGAGTTATGAATCTATTCAAGATCATAGAAATGTAGAATATAGATGCAAGATTAGGCCATTTGGCATCATCATGGCTGATCATATGACTTCAGTACCCCATTCCTGCTCGCACTCCATACCCCTCGATCTTTCTGAACATGTCTAATGAACTTTCTATGACAAGTTTAAGCTCTAAGAAATTTCTCATCATCTCAGTCCTAAGTGACTAACTTCCCAATGCAAACAACCTGTTTCCTGCATATAACCTGTTTAGTCCTGTCAGAATGTTATTTTTTCCAAGATATCCCCTCTCATTCTTCCAAATTCCAATGAGTATGACCATAATCTATTCAGTCTTTCTTTAAACATCAATCATACCATCCCAGGAATCAGTCTGGTGAGCCTTGGCTGCATCCTGTCAATATCAAGAATTACCTTCTTCAGATTAGGAGACAAAAACTGTACACAGTACTCAAGGTGTGACCTCACTAAGGCTCTATACAACTTAGATCTCTCTACTTCTATATTCAAAACCTCTGACTGAAAAGACTCACATGCCATTATTTTCTTCACCACCTGCTGTACCTGCAATCCACCCTTCAATAACTGATAAACTATGACACCCAGATCTTGTTTCTTAATTTGTCACCATTCAGATAATAATCTGCCTGCCTATCATTGCCACCAAAGTGGATATCCTCATACTGATCTACATTATACTTCATTTACCATATATTTGCCAACTCTCCAAATTTGTCCAAGTCACCATGCTGTCTCTTGGAATCTTCCTCACAGCTCGCACTCCCACCCAGCTTTGAGTGATCTGCAAATGTAGAGATATTACATTCAATTTCTTCTAGATCATATTCATTGTAAATAGCTGGGATCCCAGCACTGAACCTTGTGATACCCCACTTGTAATTGTCTGCCAATTTGAAAGGATCCATTTAATACCACTTTTGTCTTCCTGTCTGCCAACCAGTTTTCCATCAACATCAGTACATTACCTCCTATACCATGTTTTCTAATTTTGCACAATTTCTTGTTTGGGACCTTATCAAAAACCTTTTGATAGTCCAAAAACACCACATGAAGTCCAAACAAATTCTAAAAGGTTTGTTAAGAATGATTTCCATTTTGTAAATCCATATTTGTCTGGACCTGGACTCCAAGATCACCCATTTCTCCATACTGCTAAGAATCCTGCATTAACCACATACTCCATCTTCCAAAATGAACCTTTCCAGATTGAACCTCATCTGCCACTTTGTCATCTGTATCCTCTTTCTATCTTGTAACAAGCTTTTACATAACCCACCACACCTCCCACCTTCACATCATCTGAAAACTTACTGATCCACTTCTTTGTTCAAGATTTCTCTCTCCCTCCGTTCTTAAACAAAAGTGTCAAATTAGCTACCCTCCAATCCAAGGGAACTGATCAAGAGTGTAGAGGATGTTGGAAAATAATCAATAAATATTATCACTCACTAAAGGATAGATTGATATAGTTTGGGGTGCTTACAAAAAAAAGAGATAAGGTTACTGATTAGAAAAGTGACAAGGATCAGGTATAGCAAGCTTGTGGCCTGCTTTTAATATTTCCTGTTCATCTAAATTCATTCAGAGAAAGAGGATGATCCTACTTAATAATATGTAATATAACATCACATCAAGAGGAAAATTAATACTACTTTGCCAATTGTTTAATAAATGATTATTATTTATTAATAAACCATTTAACCATGGAGACAGCTAGACAACTAGCCTTGAGTACATGTAAACCTTAGATTGCAATGTGTTACTTACCTGGTATTTATGGGTAGAGCTAAAGGGGCCACAGGAAAATGTTCTAACTTTAGATGTTGGTTAGAAACTAGAAAAGAAAATTAGTTTCTGTTTAATTTATGGTAAATGTATTCCACAATACCACTTCCAACAGATATTGAACCAAATGCTGTCATAAGCTACCAGCATAACATGGAAATCAAGAACCTAGTTGGGTGGTGCCAGAACAATAATCTTACTCTCCATGTCAGCAAGACCAAGGAGCTAATTGTGATTTTAGGAAGGAAAGGCCAAGGGACCACATACCCATCTGCATTGATGGGCTGTAGGTGAACAGGCTCCTCTGTCCATATTTCTGAAGCCCTCTCCTGGAGACAGCACATCATGAAGAAGCAATACACAAATGCATCTACTTTCTATGCAGTCGGAGGAGATTTGGTACTGTTATGAGCCCAGAGGACCCATAAACCCAGCAGCAATAGATATTCACTAAGACAAATGGTTACTTAAACAAAAGTTGCTTTTAATTATATTTAAACATGAAAATAGAATCATACTTTAACTTATCACTATTGACTTACTAACCTAACTTAACCTCCTTCTAATTCTAAGCACACGTGTATGTAATGTGTGTGTGAGTTCAGGGTAGGCATCCCTTGGAGAGCTTTTACAAAGTTGTGTAGTAATCAGAGGTAAAACATAGGATTCTGTTGACACGGGTATGTCAAGATAGGCACCCCTTGGAGAGTATTCACGGTTTATTTATGTACACTGTTTTTCCTTCCGTTAGTAATGTTTTATAGGTTCAGCAGAACTATTCTACCTTTATGTCAAAACATCCCAGGTTATTTTTCGATAGCGGGTTAGAGTTCTTTTTGGGGTTTTTTTTTGTCATTCTGACAACTTTGTCTGGGGAAGGGGTATATTGCTATTGTTTTATTTTTGGAAATGTACTTGTATTCTTCATATGTGGTAACCTTGTGTTCTATATATAAATGTGTGCTTGTTCTTTAAAACTCTATAAAAAGCTTGAAAGAGAAAAAACAGCCTCTTTCCTCAAAGACCCCACCACCCAGGTCATGCCCTCTTCACTCTGCTACTATTGGGGAAAAAGTACAGGAGCCTAAAGACGAGCACTCAGTGGCACAGGGACAGCTTTTTCCCCACTGCCATCGGATTCCTGAATGATCAATGAACCAAAGACACGGCCTTACTTCTCATGCACGATGTTTTGTTATCTATACATTATTGCTGTAAGATGGTTCATAATATGAATGTTTGCACTGTGAGGCTGCAGCACGACTTGTTCATGACAATAAATTCTGATTCTCATTCCAGAGCAGCAATCATTTTACTTTGGAACCATTTAGCAAATGTGTCTATAGTTTCAAAGGCAGACATTGATGATCCAAATGACATAACAACATTGCACTTATGAAATGAATATTTTCTGAATCATAAAAGTTTCAACTGGTCGACAGTTGTGCCAAATAGAATTTTCTCTATCATGTGCCTTTCAGAATTTTCAGCAAAGGGAAAGATGGTCAATAGATGAGGGAATAAAGTAACAACTTTAAACAGGAAAATTTGAGTGCAATTCTGGCAAGTCATGCATTTCTCCATTCAAGTTTTTTTTTCCCTGTAGCCATTCCCCAGAGCTGACCTAAAAGCCCTAAATGGTTGAACAAGATCTGTCCTGTTGGGGTTTTTAATTCCACGACTGATATCTGCTTCAGTCACTTACTTCTGTACCATTCATTGGCATCTGTTCCACGGTCACAATTTGATTTTCTATTCAATGTCGCAAGAAAAGATAAACCTATAGCTCTTCAATATCAGCAGGTAACCCCATGACAGTAAAACTGCCCACTTGAGGAGCTGGTCATAGGAGAGTCAGCATTCCAAATAACCTTCATTTTTCAAGTCAGAAACTGACGCATTCAAATAGCTTTTAAAGAGGATCACAGCAGCAACCAGTTATCACACGACATTTTCCATCAGTAGCTTGCTCATGTTCCGCACATGGTCCTTACCTCTACGAGCTTCCAGCTGACCTGTTAAGACTTTTCTAATTTCATTCACCCATACATTTTTAACTTCTACAGTTGCTGCCTTAAAGAGAAATAAAGAAGCACATTTTTATGTTGAACAGATGATTATGATTCCACAAACTGGACCATAGACAGGTTTCATGTTGACCAGGGTTCTATGCTTTAAAGTTGAATGGCAGTAGCTGAGTTTCCTCAATGTGCCAAGTGATGAACAACACTGATGCCAAAGTGACTGAAGTTAATCTTCAAAAGAACACATCAGTATCCTTCTATGCCTTGCCCAGTTACATGCTTGTATTTAGTGGTTGGTATGGACATGTGAGGTGAAAGGGTCTGTTTCTGTTCTGTATGACTCTAGGACTCTAAATCAGTGGCATCATTAGGACTGGTGTCTCCCAGTGCAGTAACTCATGATGCCACCACACCCCCTCACCCATCCCCCCCCCCACCCCCACCCCCACCCCCACCATGGACTGAGTGTACTGAGCGAAGAAGAAACTGGTGTGTGTTCCTTGTATGTCCAGGGTGATGGTGGTGCTGAGTGGTGGTGGGGGGACTCTGACTGGAGTAATTTTAGCCTTGTAGGTATATTGATACATGTAAGATGGGCTTACGAAAAATGTTTTTGTTGTTATAATTAACTACAGGGATATCTTTATAAAAAAATAGTAAATTTCTGTTGAAACACTGCACAAAAATTTTATAGACATTCATTTTGGTGTCACCCCCTCTGATGGAGTCACCAGGTGCAGTGCACCCCCCCCCCTTGCACCCCCCTAGTGATGCCAGTGCTCTAAATTAAGGGCTCATTAAAATTCCCATGGTACAAAGCATGAAGAAACTAAAGATCTGCTCCAAATGTTGGTTACACCCATTATAGGTTCTTGTCTGAAAAGTCTGGTCAGGGTCAACTCAGGAAGATTGTTGGGAGAGAGCTTGATACAATCAGGAACCACCAGCTGAATAATCTTTAATTTGCTCTCCAAACTGTGAAGCATTGGTGCAATACCTGTGTGGCAAACATGCAGGATATTTCCAAGTTAAAGGGCTGAAATGAAGTACATGTAAATTTAAATGGATTGTTTATTAAATACAAATGTATCAATCATTTATGGAATTGATGGCTGTGTGGCCGAGCTTGCGATGATACTAAGATAGGAAGAGGGCAGATAGTGTTGAAGCACTGAGTCTGCAGAAGGACTAAGACAGGTTAGGATATTGGACAAGAAAATGGCAGCTGGAATGCAGTGTAGAGAAGTGTACAATTGTGTACTTTGGTGGAAAAAATAATAGACTATTTTCTAAACAGGCATTGAGTTCAGAAATCAGAGGTACAGATGAACTTGGAGAGTCCTTGTGCAAAATTCCCTAAAGGTTAATTTGCATATAGAGTTAGTGGTAAGGAAGCCAAACACAATGGTAGCATTCATTTAGAGAGAGATAGAATATAAAAGCTGGGATGTAATGAGTCTTTATACAGTATTGGTCAGATTGCACTTGGGAGTATTGTGAGTAGTTTTGGGCTCCTTATCAAGGAAGAATGTGTAGTAATAGAGGGTGTCCAAAGGAGGTTCATGAGAATGATCCCCAGAATGAAAGGATTATCATATGAGGAGCATTTGATGGTTCTGGGACTCTACTCACTGGAGTTTAGAAGAATGATGGGGAATCTCATTGAAACCTTTGATTACTAAAATGTCTGGATAGAATGACGTGAAGAGGATGTTTCCTATGGTAGGGTAATCTGCAACCAGAGGGCACCACTTCAGAATACAAAATGTTCCTTCAAAACAGGAGGAATTTCTTTACCCAGTGGATGGTGAATCTGTTAAATTCATTATCACAGACAGCTGTGGAGTCATTGGGTATATTTAAGACAGAGGTGGATAGGTTCTTGATTAGGAAGGGAATCAAGTGTTATGGGGAAAAGGCAGGAGAATGGGGTTGAAAAGGATAGTAAATCAGCCATGATGGAATGGCAGGGCAAACTCTATGGGATTAATGTCTTAATTCCACTCCTATGTCTTATGGTCTTGTAATTCGAGGCTAATAAATACATTTAGCACACACCTACCTGCACAATGTAAACCTCTTCCCTTGCATTGTACCATATTTCAAATTTTTTATTATCTCCCTTAACATTTTCAGTGATACCAACCATGGTCATCTGTAAAATGGAAGTCAGCATGTAAGAAGATATGAAAAACAGATTGCACAAGCCCATTGGCCTGTACCAGACTGCTATAGTAGGTCCCAGTGTTCAAAGTCTAAACCATCCCACAATCTCATGAGTGCCTCTTTATCAAACATTTCCAGGCCTTCATATCCAACTCCCTCTTCGACTGGATGATGAGATCAGACTTATCCAGACCTTGTGCAGACTATTTGACAGATCACACACTTCTGTACAAAGTTGTTTAATCTAAGCTGTCCTGTCATATTTGAGGATGTCCTTATGGTATTTTTTTTAAAATGTAAATTAATAAAATAACTCTGAGCAGACAATATTTATATAATTCATTCATGGAAAGAAGGTCTGATATTGAAAACCTTGGCAAACATCTACAGATGTGTAGTGGAAAGTGTGCTGACCAGCTGCACAACAGCCTGGAATGGGGGAACCAATTCCTTTGAGTGGAAAGCCCTGCAATAGGTAGTGGACACAGCTCAGTATGTCACAGGCATAACTCCCCACCTTTGAGAAAATCTGCATGGAACGCTGCTGTTGTAGAGCAGTACAATTATCTAAGATTCACACCACCCAGGACATGCTCTGTTCTTGGTGCTGCCATCAGGAAAGAGGCATGGGTGCCACAAGACTCATAGCACCAGGTTCAGGAATGGCTGCTAGCCCTCCACCATCTGACTCCTCACAACAAACTCAATTGGAGACCTTTAAGGACTCTTATTTTGCACATTAATTATAACTGAAGATTTTTTCTGTATTGTACAATCTGTTCAACCTAACAGCTATCACTGGTCTTGGCCCTCCCCATACTACATAACCTTAACACTACTTCAAAGCCACCAAAGTTGAGCGGTGCAGTTAGCATAGCGGTTAGCACCACTCTGTTACAGATCAGAACTGGGGTTCGAATCCCATGCTGTCTGTAAGGAGTTGGTACATTCTCCCCATGTCTGCGTGGGTTTTCTCCAAGGGCTCTGGTTTCCTCTCACCATTCAAAACGAACTGGGGAAGGTAGGTTAATTGGGTGTAAATGGATGGCACAGGTTCATGGGCCGAAAATGGCCTATTATCCTGGTATATCTAAATTTATAAATTTAGATCTGTCTGCACTACTCACTAACTATGAATATTTATTATTATTTTATTTTCCTCTTCCTTTCATACAGTGCCCTCCATAATGATTGGGACCAAGACACTTTTTTTCCTAATATTTTCCCCCGTGCCCCACAGTTTTAAATTAGTAATTAAATAATTCACAAGATTAAAGTGCACACACCAGATTGTATTCAAGGTTACTTGTGTACATTTTGGTTTGCCCATGTAGAAATTACAGCACTTTTTAAAACACAGTCCCATTTCAGTGCACCATCATATTTGGGACATAGCAATGGTATGCACATAAAAATAGTCTTGTTTAGTATTTTGTTGCATATCCCTTGCATGCTATGACTACTTGAAGTCTGTAATTCATGGACATCGCCAGATGTTGAGTATTTTCTCTGGTGATGCTTTGCCAGGCCTCTACTGCAACCATCTTCAGCTCCTGCTTGTTTCAGGGGCTTGTCCCCTCAAGTTTTCTCTTCAGCATATGGAAGGCATGCTCAATTGAATTTAGATCAGGCAACAGATTTGGCCAATCAAGAATTTTCCAGTTTATATCTTTGAAAAACTCCTTTGTTGCATTAGAAGTATGTTTGGGATCATGGTCTTGCTGGAGGATGAAACCCATTCAATAAGTTTGGAAGCATTTTCTCGAACTTGAGCAGATGTTTCTATGCACCTCAGAATTAATTTTGCTACTATCATCAGCAATTACATCATCAATGAAGATAAGTGTTCCATACTGTTAGGTCTGCTTTGTTCATGAATGAGTGAGACAAACACCAGGCTGAGTCGAAATCAGGGTTCTTTGTTCTTTATTACCGGATTGTAACACTTGCGACCAACCAGGTTAGTCGGAGAATGCATTCTGCCGTTATCAGCAAAATGGTGATTTTTTATACCCTTGGATATGTGCTTAGAACATCATCATATCATTACTTGTCCAATGACTAAAACTGTTGCTATCCTTTCCCTGCTAGCTTCCTGCCTCTCAATCCATCAATGTCTCTCTTATCTTGTAAGTACAAGGATGCATTCACATCTTGTTACTGCCCCGTACATTCCCATCTCATGATGTTTTACCTAACAGGAGTACAAGGACACCTCCCCTTCTTGTTACAGCCTTGTACAGGGTAACTCCCTACACATTCCCATCTCATGATGTTTTACCTTACAATACCTATAGCAGCCAGTCATGCCCAGGCCATAACACCCTCACCACTATGTTTCACAGATGAGGTGGTATGTTTTGGATCTTGGGCAGTTCCTTTATGCCTCCACACTTTGCCCTTGCCATCACTCTGATACAGGTTCATCTTGGTCTCATCTGTCCACAAGACATTTTTCCAGAATTCTGCAGGCTCTTTTCAATACTTCTTGGCAATCTATAAACTGACCATCCTGTTTCTGTGGTTAACTAGTCAATTGTATCTTGCAGTGTAGTCTCTGTATTTCTGTTCATGTAGTCTTCTGCAGACTGTAGTCATTGACACATCCACACCTGCCTCATAAAGAGTTCCCGATCTGTCGGACAGACACTTGGGGATTTTTCTTCATTATGATGACAATTCTTTTGCTATCAGCAGTGGAGGTCTTCCTTGGCCTACTGGCCCCTTTGTGATTACTGAGCTTACCAGTATGTTCCTTCTTCTTAAAATTATGTTCCAAACTGTTAATTTTGGTAATCCAAAGATTTGGGTGATGTCTTTTACTGTTTTATTCTCGTTTTCAGCCTCAATGACTTCTTTGAGTTTCAATGGAACAACTCTGGTCCTCATGTAGTAAAATGGTAACTACAGATGCCAAAGGTGATCTGCACCAATGAATTGTGTGCTTTAAGTACCTGGTAAATTGGAGCATATGAGACTTGCATTGCATTTGTACATTGTACATTGTACTCATGTGTATGACAATAAACTTTATCTGCTGCTTTTGCTCTTGTTCTCTATGCTACGCAAAAGGAAAATTTGTGAAGGTGGACATGATTCCAGTTATATGGGCTGATGTGTCATATTTGATATGGATCTTGTTGGAGCTTCATTCATTCAGGCAAGGGAAGAGTTTTCCATCAGACTCCTCACTTGAGTGGACCAGAGCTCACAATGTGTCCTAGTTATCAAAGCTCGAGCAAAGCAAAAGTGTCAAAGGTACAGGGTTGTTAACCATAATGCTTTGTTACATTAATTGCAAAGAACTTACATGCAATGATTGTTTATAACTGTAAGAAGGGGCTTTGTCATACCCTTCCCCGCTTTCTTCTCTTTTCTTACAGAAGAGCAATGCTTTCTCATGGAGGAACAGGTGCCTTTGCATTGGCTTGAATCTTGCTAGGTCCTTGACTTTTGCATGTCCCTTCTTATGGTCGATCCACACATTGAATGAACCTTGCATCAAAAGTTTGCCAAGTTCACTCAAATTTCCCTGTTAGAAAAAAAAACACATTTCAGACTCCCTTCCTAGGACTATTGACTATTGATTCATCCACATGGTGTAAGGGAACAACACAAAACACTTATCATGCACATGTCAAAGTTTTGTTCCATTGAAATTATTCACCTTTCTTATGGGTTAGTTTGCAGTTTAACCCTAACTACATTGCATAACTGGAATCCTTAACTAAACAAACCTCCAAATTTTAACATGAACAATTGGTCTAACATCAACAGCTGGTGTAGAAGAGTTCCAAAGTTCCACCTTCTTCAGCAAGTAGAAGTGTTCCCTACCTCCAATTCTGTTACATGGATATTGACAAACAAAATGACCCATCTTCATGATACACTAATCCATGGATGATAGAAATCACAGCTACAAGTATGCTGACACATACACAATGAGAACCAGTTGGGAGACTGGTTCATGCCTTGAAAATTTGTCCAACTGATGTAATGTTTCGGTATCCAACCATTGATTTCGTCTAAAGCACCAAAGATAGGCCCATCAAATGTAACTGAATCTTGGTCTCAGAACAAAAGATGACCTGGTAATGATTCCTTCATGACTTGAAGCTCAACACAGCTGGGTTCATTAACATTGATTTTTGTCACACAGGTATTTTGCTGCTGTCTAGCAGATCTTCTATTGCCACTCTTCACATCTGTCTAGTTCTTTACTTCTTCTCAGGTAATTTACCCACCCAAGTCCCATCTGGTTCAAAAGGCGAGAGCCAACTGATCTAGGACATCGGTAAATTGAATCCAAAATTAGATTGACAATCAGAGAGAAAGGGAGATGGTGGAGGGTTGTTTTTGTGATAAGATGCCTCTGACTGGTGTTCCACAACCTGTGCTTGGACCATTCATTGCTGTTTGCAAGATGTGTGAATTTTTGGATCTGAACGTAGGAGGCATTATCAATAGGTTCACAGATGACACGAACATTGGTGGAGGAATGTAGTCTGAGGCTTCAGGGTGATAATGATATAATGGTGAAATGGACTGAGAAATGGCAGATGGAAGTTAATCCTAATAAAAGTAATCTGATGCATTCTGACAGTACTGGTGAAGGAAGAAATGATCAGTAGGAATGCTGAAGAACAGAAGGGCCTTGATATAAAGTCCAAAGATCCTTGAAGGGGGCAGTGCAGATGGATAACATGGTGAAGCTGGCCTTCATTAGCAGGGATATTAAATGGAAGAACTAGAAGGTTACGTTCCAACTTTATAAAACAGCTGGAATACTGCATGCAGTTCTGGTCAGCATATGAGCGAAAATATGACATTGCTGGAGAAGGTGCAGAAGAGATTCAACAGGATGTTGCCTGTGATAGAGGATCTGAGTTACTTTGAGAGGCTGGGTCTGTTCTTGCTGGAGCAAAGCAGGTCAAGCGGGAATATGACCGATATGTAAATTCATGAGGGGTCCATTGCAGGAGATTTTTCTGCTTTTCAGAGGTGAACAAAGCTGGATGACATACATCTAGTATGGGGTAAGGGACAAGAGATTCAAAGGGAACCTGAGAGGGATCTTTTCCACCCAGAGAGCAGTAAATACCTGGAATACCCTGCCAGAAAGTAATTGACAGCATTTTAAAAGTGTCTTGCTGAACACATATATCACCCAGGCATTGAAAGCTAGAGTCCAAGCACTGTAAAATGGGATTAATTATATACGAGTCCCTGCTGACAGATGAAGATGGCCAGTTTCCATCTTGGAATTATGAGGTGTAACAGAGTTCCAGTAACTCCACCAAAAACACTGACTGGAGGCATACACGGTAATTACTGCATCAGAACTGGGACACATGGCCTAAAGGGGAGCACCGTAGGCAGAGCGGTTAGTGCAACACTTTTACAGCACCAGCAACCTGGGTTCGAATCCGGTGCCGTAAGAAGTTTGTACACTCTCCCCAAGTCTACGTGGGTTTCCTCCCACCCTTCAAAATGTACTGGGGCCATAGATTAATTATAGTATTTGGGTAGCACAGGCTCACTGGCTGGAAGGGCCTATTACCAATTTATATGACCAAATTAAAAAAAATTAAATATTCAGAGGAATAGATTTAAGACAAAGCTAAGGTGGAACTATTTCTCTCAGAAGTGAATCTGTGCAATTCCAAAGAGAGGCCACCACAATAAATGAATTTAACACACAGACTAATAGATTTTTGAAGGTTTATGGGGAACAGGCGGGTAATTGCAACTGGCCAGATCAGCCACCATCTTATTGAATGGCGGAATAGGTTTGGCGGGCCTGACGACTGACGCCTGCTCCTAAATTTTATGTTCCCTTGTAGTATTGAGTGGGAGTTCTAGGTATGTGACATAGAATCTCTATGCAACTGCTGACTTGCCTCATATCCTGTGATGGCGATCTGGTGCATTGAATCATTCACAGCTTTCAGGATTCCAACAATAGCAGTCAGTGCTTCCTGCAGATCCTCTGCTCCCTCACAGTTCTTGCTGTACTTCAGCAACTCCTGTTAAACCAGATATGCACATTCATTCTGCATTAACAGAAGGCCTAACTTTGAGATATTGGTGGAAAATCATTGACTAGTTGCATAAACAAAGAATAAATGTCAGAAACCTTTGAAGAATTAACATACAGAGAGGCCTGGGGTGTATCCATAGATCCCAGAAAGAAGCAATATAATGGAAAGGGCAGTGAAAGAGACATTTGGCATCCTTGCCATCATAGGTCGGGGCATTTGGATGTCATTTAGCAGAGGTTCAAAACACTGGCTTGATGACACTTAGTGCACTGTAACAATTCTGGTTGTCACACTGTATGAAGGATGTGGTTGTAATAGAAAGAGAGAATACAAAGGCGTTCCCTAGGATGCCACCTGAAATGGAGAGCTCGAGTTGTAAGGAGAGGTCAGATCCGCTGGTTTATACTCACTAGAACACAAGAGGCTAAGGGGTGACCTTGTGCAGTTTACAAAATTAGAGGCGGGGATGGGGGCATAAATGGCATTAACATTTACTATTTTTCTCCCTGGGGAAAAAGGGGGTGGTATGAGAATGAGAGGGCACAGATTTAAGATGAGAGGAGAGAGCTGAGCAGCACATTTTTAATCAAGCAGAGGGTGTTGAATATGTGGAACAAGCTACCAGTGGAGGTAATCTCAAATGCAATTAGATGATGTTTGGACAGATACTTGGAGTAGAAAGGCATAGAGAGATTGGGGTTGAAAGGGTGCAAATTAGCATAGAGAGGCAACACGATGGGAATGGACAAGGTGGGCTGAGAGGGCCTGTTTCTAAGCTGTACAATCCTACAGATTGGCAATATTTGCTGGCCTGCAACTCCCAGATCCGAAGAATGAATAAATAAAAGGCTGTGGAGTCTATGTTCACATCAGCATCATTGTACTTAATGGTGCTGAGAGTTCACCCCCCAGCCAGTACTGAAACCTGCCCTCACCTTCAGTAATAACTGGTACTTTGTTATCCGCTGCACAGGCTTCAGCAAGTAAGAATCCAGCCCCAGCTTGTGTTCCAACTTTTTCTGACATTCCTGAAACAAAAAAGTTTTACTGAAGGCACAGAGATGAGAATAAAATTGGTTTTTTTGAATGCTGCTGCTGAACATATCTAGGAATCAGTAGCCTGGGAATCTGGCCATAAAAAGACACACAGAAATGTGAAATAAACTGAGTGGGAAACCCCTTTCAGTAAATGGCCCAACATATCCTTGGAGCACTCTGAGGATGGGGCCACTCAGCCTTTTCAATTAACTGATGTCATTCACAGATTCTAATTGTTCTTTCTGTTAGAGCACTTGAGATATTGATCATTATGCTTGAGCTGGTTGACAAACTGAATTTGCTAATGTACAACTTTCCTGCCCCTTCTCCTCATCTTATTATTAGCAAAAAGTGTTTCAAGTCAAAACTTCCTCCAGTTCACTTCCAGATTATTTGTTGGTTCACTTTTTAACAAATCTTCTCTAACACCCCTCCAATACAAGGAATCACATATTGACCCACATTTGTTTATTTTTATTTATTTCCCCCCTTTTTTTTAAAACTTTATTTATTCATTCAAAATACAGATAATAAGTAACATATATAACAATAAACAAAGCACGAACGTTATATTTTATATATATTAAAAAATAGAAAGACAAAAAAAGGAAAGAAACCCCCCCTCTTTCAGCCAACTCTCCTAAGGAGAGCCATAAAGAAAAAAGAAAAAAATAAAGAAAAGTAAAGCATACATATTAAAATCTAGTCAATATAAATCAAAATGTAAATATTCTGAATATAACAACCACCTATTAATAAAAAAAACTATAGTTATCCGCGAAAGATATGTAATTTTTTCCATTAACCATATAACCATATAACCATTTACGGAACGGAAACAGGCCATGTTGGCCTTTCGAGTCCGCACCGGTTCACAGATTTTGTGCGTCCTCTTCAGGCATTGGTCCCGGTAGATCTTCATTATTAAACAATATTTCATCTCATTATGCCAAAAGTCTCAAATTTAATCATTTCAGGTAAAATCATATCTCTACTGAGCACATGTTTTACCAAAGATCAAACTTGATAAAAATACGCTTACGCTTAATCGGACTGTTTAAACCCCGAACATTAAAAGTAGCAAACTTCAACTTTGACATATCCACTAATATTACTAAAAACAAATAATATCAATATATAAAGACTCAGATCAACGTAAATAGGCCCTCCAATAGGAGAAAAAGAAACCACAAATTAAAGTCTAAATAAAATGAAAATTAAAAAAAATAAAAATAAAAAAAAAAATTTAAAAAAGAAAAAAAAACCCAAAAAAAACTACCAAAAGGTAATAATCCCTAAACAAAAGTTGGGTATGGATCACCCACCAGTGGCTGATGACTAGTAGAACATAGAGCAAATTTCTCCCTCCCCAGCCAAACAAAGAATAACAACAAGATATCATAATGACATAAAAAGAAAATAAAAATAAAAAAGTTCTTCTATTCATCCAAGAAATTCCAGACTCGGTGACCCCATTTCAAGGAAACGGACTCTTTCCATTCCCATTTCTCCCGTTTCTTCCATTTCCAGAACAACCAGATTTTTCTTTAGGAGACAATGGTGGGCTACGTCTTTGTCCTCTTACATCTGGCAACGAGTCAGCAAAACTCATTGCTTCACACTAATTCTCAAAAAACCGAGATTGAAAGTCTCCACAAAACACCTTCAACATTGCCAGATAGCAAAAAGTAGACTTATAACCTTTACGCCACAAAACTTTAACTGGATTAAATTGACTCAAATCAGGGTAGAAAAAAACTCTACTATTCTGAATCATTAACAGAGCTTGTTGTTGTCTCGTGTTTTGCACTGCTAAACGAAGTATCGTTTCTCTGTCCAGATAATTCAAACATCGAATTATCACGGGTCTCGGTGGTTGACCAGCCAGAGGTCTTCTTCTTAAGGCTCTATGAGCTCTTTCCAATACCAGACCTCCAGAGAAAAATTCCTGCCCCAGTATTTATGGAATCCATTCGGTAAAAAAACGAAGAGGATCTTGTTCTTCCATACCTTCTGGAAAACCAACAATCTTCACATTATTCCTTCTACTTTGATTCTCCAAATAATCTACTTTCCTCTCTAACTCCCTCTCATGTTCTCGCAATTCTTTAACGGATTCTTCCACCTCCAACACTTTTTCTGTATTAGAAGCCACTTGTTGTTGACATTTCAAAAAAGCAGCCTGAAATTGTTTAAAATCTTCAGAAGATTTTAACGTATTTTAACTGTATCCAGTTCCAAACTGAGCCTCTGAGACATTTCATTCAGCATAGGCCGAATGATAAGGCTTAGCTGTTTACATTGTAATTCAGAAAAGCTCAGCCCTGCTTTCTCTTGCGTAGTGGCAGAACCAGGTAACTGCAGCTCCTGCTGCATCTCAATAACAGGCAGTTTAATAGTTTTACTGCGGGTCTGGACTCCCAGCGACGGCACACCGACTTCCTCAGGGGGCCGACGCTGTTCTCCCCCCGCAACCCGTTGTTGCTTCAAAAACTCACAAAAAAGACCAAAATATTCAGATTGGAGTATATCCTGGGGTATTTCAAGCAATGGAGTCGTCTTCTTGCGTGCCCCCTCCGTTAAAGTCGGCAGGCTGCCAGAATCAGGATCCACATCAGGGGCACATGCACCTTCCTCCTGAGAACGGGTAATTCCAGTGATGTCCTTCTCCTGGTGAGTAGTAGTCATTTTTTCAGCTCCCACAGGCAATCTCTGTGGTTTAGGCTTGAAAGAAAGCAAACCTGAAGTTGTAGCAGACTGTTTAGGCTCTAAATCTTCAACACTCCGAAAATGTAGTTTCTTCTGTACTTGAGGTTTAATCTTTTTACCATTAACAGCCATAACAATTCCTTGATACTTTAAACTAAGTTTTAAAAAAATGTAAACCTGAAAACAAAAAGTTAAAAACGGGTTCTTAAAAGTCTGGCCAGATAGGTCGAGATTACACGTCTAGACTCTACGCCATCTTGTCATGCCCCCATCTGTTTATTTTTCAAGATATTTATGTGAGCAGAACTGAAAACTGAATTACTAGAATTCCAGAAAAGGACAGATTGGCCTAAGCTCAGTACGATCAGGAGTGAGGTCAGCTCTGTACAGACTGACTTAATTGATGTCAACTGACATGACCATTATACTGACTGACCTGCAGCTTGTGAAAACCAACTGAGCTCTGTAAAGACTGCTCAGAGCAGAATGCCGTGTATGGGCTTGGGTGGGGCCTTACCTGGGTAACCCTTGAAATTCAGCAAGATTTCTAAAAGCCAGGAAGCCTAGGTAAAATTTCCAAATTTAACAAAGGTACTGTGACTGAATCAAAATATAAGTCACTAATGGAAGTTAGATCTAATCACAGATTGGAGACAGTGTGGTAGGAGACCATTCAGCCATTGAATTTATGCTAGCTCTACACAAGAACCTTCCAGCTGGTCCTGCTCCTCCACCTACTCTCTATAACTTGTAAATTCTTACATTTCAGACTCTTACCTGGTTCTCTTATGTACATACACTCCAAGTGATTCTACTTCTGATATGCTCCAGTTGTAAACTCCAAATCCTAACCACTAGCTCTATAAAAATATTGTTTCTCATGTCACTGTTGGTTCTGTTGCTAATCACCTTTATTCTATGTACCCTCATTCAGGCTACTCCCAGAACGGGTACAGATTCTAAATACTTCCATCTGATTCCCTTGCAACCTCCTCTGTTGCAAGAACAACCTGTTTCTCCATTCTCTCTATGCAACTGACCCCTCATCCCTGGAATCACTCTTCAGAACTAAAGCGTTCACACCTTTCTCATAGTTATGACCAAATACATGCTATGACCAAATCAGTACTTTACAATTTATCATATTCTTGCACCTGTGGACTAAGCCCTGGATTCTGTCTGCTTTTTTAACCAATTTCCCATCCTTCTATACTCCTTTCAATAACCTGTCTCTTTTGGTAATGTGCCCTAAAGTTTCTGTTGCCTCTTTTCATATTTGCAACTAAAGTGTAACTCTTCACATTCCTCAGCATTAAATTTTATCTTCCCTTTTAATCAGCCAGTCTTCTGATAGTCAATTACAATCCTCCTCACTGTTCACAGTGTCCCCTAACTTTGTGTTTTCTTCAGTTTAAGAAAAGTTTCCCTTTGCATCCAAATCTGAGTACCCTGGAGAACTCCACCGCATATATGCCTTGTGTCTAAAAACAAACCTTCACCAACTTTCCTATTACTAAGCCAATGTCCCATTACTGCTGTTCTAGTCTCTTATCATCTTGATTGCAAGGTTATTATGTGGCATCTTATTAAATGCCTTTTTCAAGTTCATACCTTAGATCAGATACTATTCATTGTCATATAATAAAATAGAAATGTAATATTACACAAAATTGGCTTGAGTCTGCCATAAAGCAGATAAAGATTTTCCATTAGCATTTCCTAACACACTTAACAGTCGGAGAAAGAGAAGCAAAAGGGATTACCCCCAGTTTCATTGAGTGTCTGTGGATGCGTCTCCAGAGCTCCGCAGCCTTTGCAGATGCACAAGACTCCAGTTCAGTTCAAACCATCAGCAACCTGAGGCTCCAGATCCAAATCTTTGACTCCCTTTGGCCTCAGCACCCTCTCGAATCCTGAATCCAATACCTGGTTGTCATGACCCAATCCCCAGCAGCCCGCAACCTGGTGTGAGTCATTTGACCTTAAGTCGCCTGCAGTCCGCAGTCTGTGTGGGTTCCTTGCTCACAAGTCATCAACAGCTCACTGCCTATGTGTATCCTTCAGCCACAGAGCTCCTTACTGGCCTGCCACTGCAGTCACCATCCTGTAAGGTTGTCCCTTATGTTTCCCCTTCTCAACAGGGGTTGTTCTCACCTTTACTGGTGCCCTACACAAGTCTGCTGCTTCCCTGGTGTCTGCAACCCCTTGTGACCGCTGCCAAGCACAGTTGCCACCATCTTGGGCCCAGACCCCATGGTCACAGGATTTTAAATAAAACACCATCAACTCCTTTAACAGGCTACTTATAAAGCCTATGCAGGTGTTGGCTGTTCAACTGGGTGATATTACCCTGCGGGAGAGCACCATGTCTCCACTCTTCCTGGGTCCGCACCAGTGGCAGCGCTGTCATTATAGCAGCCGGCAGAGCCAACACTTTTTTCAGTAAAGAAAATTTTATTGTTGGAGACTCACAGAAACATGCATCTCCCTGTGCTAATACATCCTTCCTTAGTAATGGCTGATTAACTAGTGCCCCAGACATGTTTTCTGCGGCCAGATTTTCCCATAATCTCTGAATGGCCCCAGTTCTCCTATTCTAATCCTTTAACCTTATGCATAAAATATCTGTAAATTTGTTGCCAGTTTTTTTTTCATACTTTATGTGTGAATGTCTCGGCATTAATTTTTAAAAATGTTTTATTCTCCATCATTTGGGCATCTAGGGACCTCCAGTTTTCATTTCCCTACCCTTCTCCCTCATTAGAGAGATGGACAATGTCCTTTCCCATGTCTGCTCCTATCCTTATAATGATAGGATGGCTATATCTTGGATATTTCCTCACTGATGTTGCCTACTCTTCTTATCCTGGCTGATTTCCAGGACAAAGTTCAGAAATTATATCTTTCTTGTGGGGACACAAAGATGTTGATCATGAGTGTTCTCCGAGTTACACTTCAGAGCCCCCACCCCCACTTATTTCCCCATGTGTTATTGCTGTCCCAGTTTATTTTGCCCACCAAAACTTTCCCCATTCTGAATCTATACCAGGGTGTAGTGGGGGACTAAGTGGGTAGATGCCATAAGGTACTGCTATGCACTAGCAATCTTGGTCCTGATGCAGGGTTTCCATCTGAGACATCAACTTCACCTTTTACCACCACAGATGACCTGCTGAGGTCTTTCAGTGACCTGTCTTTGTTCTAGATTTTAGTATCTATAGCCTCTTCTGTTTTCCTACCACTACTATCAGAAACATGCTCCCAATAGAACTCACCTGTGATGCTCATTGTCTGTGATGATCTACAGCAGGGTTCAGATATAAAGAGACCCATTTAACATTTCAGTGAGAAGCTTGAAGGATGGCCTCTTGCTTACTACTTTCTGCTTTAATCAAGGGAAACATGTTTGCTGATCTTCAATTATGGAGAGCAGTCAACTTAGCAACCAGTTTTGTGTCCCTGCGTTAAGGAAGTTCTTAACGTGAGCAACTCCTTCAGAATAGTCTGGCAGTCTGAAGTGAAGGCTTTGCTGGGCCACAGAAATTGTGATTGGAAATCATGACATATTTAAAGGAAACCAGAGTGACTGTATCACAGATCCAGTAAGCTCAATCTTGACTGAAGGTGGTGTTCTCCCTGTGACTGTCTGGGTTCTCCCCTGGGTGCTCTGCTTTCCACACCGCAAAGATGTGCAGGTGTGCTAACTGGTTCCAATGTTGTTGTTCATCTCTCACTCTTAAGACTGCGATGTCTGGTCTTTAGTGGTGGGTATGACCAATCTGGGATCGAGCATTTCTTTCACACAGGTGACAGATGGGTAGGGATGTTATAGCACCATTGGTTTTTGATTTTTCTCTATCTTTATTTTCTCCTTTCTATCTTCCTCGTATGAATGAGCAATGCTCTTCATGCGGCTACACCAAATAAGACAGTCAAAATGCTTGGTTTTTCCCATGGAGTGTGTTAATGGTTGAAGAGCGATTTTGAATCTCTGTCCAATAATTTTGGTTCCACTGTTCCTAGTAAGTAGGTGAGTGCAGGGCATTGATGGGAATGTTGGAGGCTTAAGAGCCTATGTCCATGACAATACAGTAGATTCTGCAAATAGCTCAATCATATCAGCAGTTTAATAAAGAATGAATGAGTAGCATATTAGGTGAGTTAGTTGTAAAGTACCTGGAAAAAGATGCAGTCTGAACACTGCCTCCACAAGCTTTCTGAGCGTGGTTTATTGCGACAGTACCGTTCATAAATCTGAAGGTCTTCCATCTGCAAATGCAAACAATCTTATTTTGAGGCTATTTCCAGAAATTTCTGTTACTTCACTTACTTTGATACATGTCTAATGAATAGTAATATCTTTCCCCAGAGGTGACTACTCTATGTCAGTATTGGTAGATCTCTGCTTGGAACAAAATTCTGAAAAAAAAGGACAGGAGTTTTATACACTTCTTTGTACATTATTCACACCGCCTGTGGCCATCTTTATAGGAAAGCCTGAAATCACTTCAGGCCATTGATAGCATTCAGTCATTTGAAGCAAACCGAGAAAAACTACTAGAAGTGGTAATGGGCCTGGAAAACCTTTGTTTAAAAGTCTTTTCACTAACTTCCGAATCTTTCGTCTTCATAAACTAGAATATAAACATGAATTGATCAAAATTCTATTTTGGTGCTACATAATGTGGCAGGTTCTTGATGCCAAGACCATGTGTAGGGTCAAGAATTGGGGTTCAAACAGCACACTATATTATATGTCCTTTGGTTTGGCTTCGCAGACGAAGATTTATGGAGGGGTATTTATGGAGGCTCGTTTGTGGCTGACAAGTCCGACGCGGGACAGGCAAACACGGTTGCGGCGGTTGCAAGGGAAAATTGGTTGGTTGGGGTTGGGTGTTGGGTTTTTCCTCCTTTGTCTTTTGTCAGTGAGGTGGGCTCTGCAGTCTTCTTCAAAAGAGCTTGCTGCCCGCCGAACTGTGAGGCGCCAAGATGCACGGTTTGAGGCGATATCAGCCCACTGGCGGTGGTCAATGTGGCAGGCACCAAGAGATTTCTTTAGGCAGTCCTTTTACCTCTTCTTTGGTGCACCTCTGTCTCAGTGGCCAGTGGAGAGCTCACCATATAACACGATCTTGGGAAGGCGATGGTCCTCCATTCTGGAGACGTGACCTACCCAGCGTAGTTGGATCTTCAGCAGCGTGGATTCGATGCTGTCGGCCTCTGCCATCTCGGGTACTTCGATGTTGGTGATGAAGTCGCTTCAATGAATGTTGAGGATGGAGCGGAGACAACACTGGTGGAAGCGTTCTAGGAGCCATAGGTGATGCCGGAAGAGGACCCATGATTCGGAGCCAGACAGGAGTGTGGGTATGACAACGGCTCTGTATACGCTAATCTTTGTGAGGTTTTTCAGTTGGTTGTTTTTCCAGACTCTGTGTAGTCTTCCAAAGGCGCTATTTGCCTTGGCAACACACTTATACCTGCAGGCCACTGGGCACACACCAGCAACCATTGTCTCACACAAGTTCACTTTCTACAAACAGCGTGGACCTCAAGTGAAGGAGAATGAAGGCTCACATTATATAAATTACACTAAACACATTTGGGGACATCAGCCAAGAAGAAACACAATGTTTTAAGGAGTGCTCTGAAGTTGTCCATCACTCAGAAATTCTCCATTGGTGGCAATCACTGCCCTAAGTCACCAGTGTTCCACAGAAGATGAGTGTCACATTGACCCTTAATTCAAGTGTCATATATAGAATCATAGAACAAATCAGCACCCTAGAAAGAGAGCCTTCAGCACACCTATTCCATGCCAATCTATTATTCCGCCTACTCCCATTGGCCTGCACCTGGACCATAACCCTCCATACCCCTCCAATTCACGTGCCTTTCCAAATCTTTCTTAAATGTTGAAATCAAACCCACTGTTATGCGTGTCGAAAGAACCAAAGACTTGTTGATCCAAACCAAGGCTTTTATTAACTAAAAGACTGGAGCATATCACAAGTAGGTCGACCAGTCCAGAATGACCTGGTCTGGCTAGGAGCAATCCTTTAAGACCTGCCAGTAGGTGTGGCTACACTCTCACCCAATCACAGTCATCCTACACTACCGTCTGTACATATACACATTGGTGATAGAATCTGTACTATCACACCCACATCTACCACTTCGATTGTCAGCTCATTCCACACTAGCACCACTCTCTGAGTGAAGCTCCTCCTCATGTTCCCCTTAAATATTTCACCTTTCACCCTTAACCTATTATCCTCTAGTTCTCATCTCTCTCAACCTCAGTGGAAAATGCCTGCATGCATTTAACCTGTTATACCCATCATAATTTTGCAAACCTCTATCAAATCTTCCCTCATTCTCCAATGCTCCAGGGAATAGTTTTAACCCTTTCAACCTTCCCCTATAACTCAGCTCCTCAAGTCCTGGCCACATCTTCATAAATCTTCTCTGCACTTTCAATCTTATTAATATCTTTCTTCTAGGTTGGTAACTAAAACTGCACACAATACTCCAAATTTGGCTTCACTGATGTCTTCAGCATAACTCCTATACTCAATATTTTGAGTTAGCAAGGTTCGTGTGCCAAAGGCTCTCCCTACTCTCCTATATAGCAGTAATGCCACTTTCAAGGAGCTTAGTGTCTGTATTCCCAGATCCTTTGTTCCTCCTGCATTCTGCAGTGTCCTCACAAGAGCAACCTGCTCCTGGTCAATTTAACAGAACCACGCTATTGGAGATGGCAGAGCAGAGCAAAGCTGTTGCCTATTTGAGCTCATGTTTTCTGATCAGAAGAATGAACATTCACAGGTCACTCCAAGCTAGACTATTTCTCCCCTCCAAACCTGGATGATGAAATTGGCACAGCTCCCCATACATTACTTCAATGAGCATCTTGTTCTGCAGAATTCTTAGGCTATAATGCCAACTCACTGCATAATACTAGTAATCAAAGTCTGTTTGGAGAACTGGGCAGTCTCATATGTCTCAACTAATGTCACGTGGATTACCTCATTGTTGTTTGTGATAGACTCCTGAGCATAAAATTACTAATGTGTTTCTAACACTTCAACTCAAACTTTTTTCCATGGTTACCAGGACTTTACAATTGCAATTTATGTTAATGTACAACTCTTAATATAGAAAACAACTGCAAATTATCTGTGCAAAATCAAATGAGTCAAGAGAGAGGGGGTTTTCTGAAAGTTTAGTCTAAGGATGAATTTTAGGTGATGTGGTGTGATAGTGTTTAAGGTGTAGGTAAGGAATTTAAAAGTTAGTGAAACTGGAGAAGAGGAAGAGGAAGAAAATGGGTTTGGTTATGGTAATCAAAGAGAGTAGGAATGGGAGAAGAGGAAGGACAGGAATTCAGAATGGGAGAGAGATGCAGGAGTGAGAACTGGATGAAAGAGGAACCAGAGACGCAAAGAACAGCTAATGCTGAAAGCTTGAGAAAACAGTGAGAGACTAGAGGGACTCAGCAGGTCAGGAAGCATCTATGAAGATAAATAGTCAGTTAACATTCTGGGTCAGGACCCTTTTTTAGGTTAAATAGAATGCATTTGTGTTTGGCTGCATTTGAAACCAAGAGAATGGCAAGGAGGGTGGGTACAGGAATGGCAGAAGAGTAAATGATACCCACAGTCTTTTAATGATTAAGACAGGACTTCAATCCTACAATGTAACTGGGGATTTTCAATTAAGATGGAATTTTAATAGAAACTTGTATCAATGATAGTGGCCACAAAGTATTAGATTATCATTTGCATCTTTTTTTTCCCTAAAGTCCTTAAGGGAAATACATCTGCCATGGCCTGCTTATGTTTACCTCTGAACTTAATCAAGTTGATTGACTTGGCCTGTGAGCCTCGCAGTTATATTAAACTAGAAAGTTCAGCATCAATCTGAGCACCAGTTTCACTCCCACCAGATTCCAAAAGTTGCAAAAATCTCCTTGCCTTACAAGGAACCTCAAGATCAGCGAATACTGTCCAGTAACAGCCTAACATAGCTATGCTCACATGACCATTATCATTCAGCAGTTGTCTCCTCTGATTCAATCCCAAGATATGCTGATTGTGTCCCAGTTGTTCCCAATGATTCAAGGACTGGGACAGTTGAGGGGTGATGGGAGTATCATTTGTTTCTTGATGGTCAGCAAGATTCAATGGGCTGAAGGACCTATTTCCATTTGTCAAACTGCAGGACTCTATAACAGTTCCCAGTGCATCCTGTGTCACTAACAATCAAACCCAGCTGAGATATTAGCAAAGCAGTGGGACAGAAAAGATTGGCTCTGTATTGATTCTGCATCCAAGAAATCACAGGGTGGGAATGGGATGGGAGAGAGAGATTAGAGATTAGGAACAGAAAGAGAGTGTTGCAAAGTGATAGGAAAATTGGGAAGGAATAAATGGCAGTCAGGGTAGGAATGAGAATGGAAGATGGATTAGTGACACAGTATGTGAATTAATGGGAATGGGTGTGATTGTGGAAATGGAGTGGGAACAAGAATGCAAGAGAGTAGAACTGTGCACAACAAGAAGAGACTGTAAAACAAAAGGTGGAAGAAGTAGTGAGAGCAGGGAGTGGGAATCAGATTGAAAAATGAGTTTGCTATTGGCAGGATTGCAGGAGGGAGGTGTAGGGGGATTTTAACTTTCCAAATATTGACTGGGTAAGTCATTGCGCAAAAGGTTTTAATGGGTTTGAATTTGTTCAGTAAAGTTTCTTTCAGCAATATGTAAAGGGTCCCACATAGGAAAGGCCAACGCTTGATCTAGTCTTGGGAAATTGGGAAGGCGAAATGATCATGGATGAGCCTTTGGGGACTGGCAACCATTGTTCTATTATGTATAAGATTGTCATGGAGAAAGATTTGGCAGGACCAAGAGTTAAAATTCAGAATTGGGGCAAGACTGACTGAAGATTTCAGATGGGGACTAGCTCAAGTTGGTTAGAACAGGTTGTTTGAAGGAAGAGGAACGTTTGGAAAATGGGATGTTTTTAAAAGTGTGTTGACAAGAGTCAACAGGACATTCATGTTTGTGTGAGAGTAATGGGTCAGACATGCAAACATAGGGAAACTTGAATGATGAGGGAAATTCAAGCCCTGGTGAAGAGCAAGAAGGAGGCATGGGGAATAAGTAGTTGGGAGGAGTATACCTGGAGGAGTTTTGGGAAACGAGGAGTAAGCTGAGAAAAGGAAATCAGGAGGGCATAAAGGAGAAAGGAAATTGCTCTGGCAGATAACATTAAAGATAATCTCAAGAGATTTTATGTACATAAAGGGAAAAAGGGTAACCAGAGAAAAAATGCTGAAGGAATCTGGACCCTTCAGAAACTAATGGAGTTAACTCTATGTGGATCCACAGGAGATGGGCAAGGCCATCTGTGAGTACTTCTCTTTTTTTTTTTTTACTGTGGATAGAGACATGAGGAATGGAAATATTGGGCAGTCAATGGTAGTGTGTTACGAAAGTCAGTATCACGGTTGAGGAGGTGCTGAAAGTCCCGATGTGCATGAAGGTAGATAAATCCCCTAGGCCTGATCAGATAAGTCTAAAGACACTGTGGGAAGCTAAAGAAGGAATTGCAGATGCCGTGGCTGAGATTTACGAATCATCATAATGTTAAGGTAAGGAGCCGGAATACTCGAGGGTAGAAAATGTTGTGTCTCTATTCAAGAGGGGCTGCAGGGAAAAAGCATGAGAACTATAGGCCAATGAGTCTAACATCAATGGTTGGTAAGTTACTAGATAATATTCTGAGGGAGACGATATACATACACTCAGATGGACAAGGCCTGATAGTCAGCATGGTATTGTAAGTGGATGCCAGCACTGCTGTTCTGACAACAGATTTTACACTCTGATTCCCAGAATGTGGGCCTGACCTGTGCTTCTCCAGTCTCCTTTTGAGAAGAGAACTTTGTATAACAAAAGTCACTTGGTACGATCCAAGACATTGCTTCGGAGATGCGGACTTTGTGCTAGTGACTTGGAGATCACTGTGAGAAACTCCCTTGTGAAAAAACTAAAGGTGGTCATTACCACACAAGAAACTAAGGAAAGTCTCCTGTATTCACCTATCAAGGTCATAAGTCTGCTCAGTGACAACAATCATCTTTCTCCACATCCATCTCAAAGACCTGTGCATAACTAAGACATTAAAGCCTGGAGACCAGATTCTGTGCACTGTTCTTTTGACTGATTTACTTGTCGAGACTGACTTGGGGTTTTGTTTTGCAAGTTTATTTGGGATTAGACTTCAATGGTCTGAGTATTTTTTCACATACACACTATAAATATCCATTGTTAGTATATAGTGGCCATAAAGGCTTATGTTTGGATGTTGAGTTTATTGAGATAATTATATTATTGTTAATAAATTTTGAGTTAAACTTAATCCATCTGTTTAAGCATCTTTAAATTGCTGCTGGTGAGGCGTAACACTACAACGATATCATGAAGCCTTTTCTTCCACTGAACTTTGAGGAAGAGTCCCATAGGCTCACAACCTCAGGAAACATTTTTCCCCATCTCTATCTTCCATAGGTGACCCCTTCTACAGGTATCTCTAGCTCTAGTGATTCCCACAGATGAAGCATCTTCTCCACATCACCCTGTTAAGATTCCTCTAGATTTTAAAGTTTCAAGGGGATTCAGACCCAGCCTAAACAACATCAGACAACCTGCCCATTCCAGGTATTAGTGTAGGGAAAGTGACTGGAAGGGTAAGTAATATTTTGATGAGGATTTGGGGTTAAAGTGTGGGCTGCAAGGCAGAGTCAAAGAAAGACAGAGCAGGTGGCAGAAAAAAGGAGACTGGATTGGAGAGGAAATTAAGAAAAGAGTAGGGAGAAGAGCATCAGTAGCTTTGGGAATGTGCCCCAAGATTTCATGGAGAATTATTAGGACTCAATTTGGAAGAATTTGTGTGGCCTATTGGAATTTCTAGTATCCTAAGTTAGTCCTTCACCTTGATACTGCCAACACTTCAAGATCAAGCACTCAAATAGTTTTTACATACCCTCTCCAAGAAACATCGTCCAACCAACTCTGGGCAGTCAATGTAATTTTCCAGCTCTCTTAGGAATATTCTGAATAGAAAGAAGGAGCCATATCTACTTAGTTTGGCCTGTTAAAATTCTTTTAAAAATGCTATAAATTGTGTTCAATGTGTAACATTAAGCTTCCACCACAATTAATCAAGCTAATACCTCTCCAAAATCCCTTCTCCCCCACCCCCACCCCCCCCTCCCCCCACAACCAAGCTCACAAATCCCTGCTACCCAGTGTTCATCATACCTGTTGTGGAAGTCATAAATTTCAGTCATGTTTCCAAACAGCACATCTTTCTTCTTATGCAGAACCACTGGGATGAACGGGATCATTGATGGGTTTTCCATCTCTGCAGCATATCCCTGGAAGTTGAGAATCAGTGGATCAAAACCAAATCTCTCATGTCAATAACTGGTAGAAGAAATATCCTAACAGCTATGACATCCTCCGTTTTTTACATGGTTACGTGATCTTACCATCTTCAAGAGCTGGTTTACAGGTAGGTCACTGTAATTGAACAATGATTCTATGGTTACAATTCAACTTTTACCTACTGTTGAGGGAAGTTTGCACAGCCTTACTATACTTAAGCTGTGACTGAAACCATTACTCTTCATGTATTTCTGTTACATATGTGAATTATTTTACAGAAGCCAAAAGCTAATAAAGACTTGTATTGATATAAATCATACTTTAAGTTTGGTCAAACCTTACTACATGCTATTCACAGTAATTCCATTAAATTCAAATTCAAATTCAAATTTCATGAGTTTTCACCTTCTCCTCTTAAGTATGCATGTCATGAAGCGCCCCATCATCTCTAAGTGCGGTAGGAAATGTTCTTCCAACAATGATAAAGTAAATCCATTGCTTATAAAGTGACACCACAATTAACTCACCCTTGCTATGCATGAGGAATGTGAATGAAAATGCAAAAATTAACAATTTGTATTCCCTGAGCTTAGGAAATATGTTAAAAGAACTGTGAAGACTCATTCCTTGGTGTACCAACCGAGAGATGGGCAGGTTCTGCTTCTCTCACAATTCACCAATTCCAACGCTGGTTGATTTCACCTTATAGATTTCTCATTTAACAAGTTTTCATGTCCCATCAATTTCCTTTCACCATCTTCACTGTGTTCTTTAATCTTCAGTACTTCCTGACCAAGCAATCAAATGATCTTAGTTTTATAATACTTGTTTTTGTTTCCAAGTCCCTCCAAGTGACTCCCCGCCCTCCAACATCCATCTATCTGCATTCTTCAAACTTGTCTATCAATGATTATTTTATATATATATATATATATATATATAATTTCAACTATTTTATTTCATTTTAATTTTTTCCTGCTGGTATTAAAGGATTTCCCGCTGGAAAAAGATGATGCTTCTACACAGGTTCTTTACTCTATACCCTGAGCTATTTGACTAATTGTAACACTACTCCCTATGCTGTGTTTTATTTATGTGTTATTATTGCACTGCCTGTTATACAAGTTGACTTGCATGGATAAGATTTCAAGATTATTTTATGGTCATGTAATAAAACATACAAAAATGTAATATTACACTAAATTTCCTTTTGTCTGCCATAAAGAAGACAAAGAGTCACCGTTAGTAGTGCCCAGCACCCCTTACAGTAAGAAAAGAGATGCAAAAGAGAGTCCCTTTGGAGACAATGGGTGTCTTTGGACTTGCCTCTGATATTCCCACAGCTTCTAGAGCCACACAGACCCCTGTTCTATCTGTGGCAGCCAAACTCCAGATCCAAACTACTGATGCGATCAAGAAGCCTTCAGTGCCCTAGGCAAAAGAGAGTCCCTTTGGAGACAATGGGTGTCTTTGGACTTGCCTCTGACATTCCCACAGCTTCTAGAGCCACACAGACCCCTGTTCTATCTGTGGCAGCCAAACTCCAGATCCAAACTACTGATGCGATCAAGAAGCCTTCAGTGCCCTAGACCCTTTGAGAGACCTTCTTGCCCTTGCAATACCACACAAACCAAAGCTTTTTAATCTTATCTTGGTGCCCATAAAATTAAAATAATTCTAGTGTGGCCATGTATTTAGTTGTCAAACATCTCAAGAATTCTTGCCCATATTCTCCTTCAAGCACCCTTGAGAAAAAAACTATTTCTTTAATCAAGCTGGAGCTTAATTTCAAAATTTTTATTTAACAATAACGGTCCTGGGGCTTGTTACTTTGCTAAAGTTGTCAATATTGTTAATGAATCATCTAATGAGAGACAATAAAACTGGCTAATTGTATTACTAATTGTATTACAATGACAGTCACTGTTCAGTATAAAATTCATCATAAGTTGGTCTTACCTCAAGCACACAGAGCAATTCTTCTACATAGGCTCGCTCAGTTTCAATCAGCTCATTCATTACATGGCTGTGGAATGAATTAATCTTGTCACATCATTTACTAGACTAAACAGGTTGTAAGAACTGTACAAATAGTGCAGTCCTATCTGAAGAACAGTGCTTCAAAGTGATTGTGGAAGCCAGGGCTGAAATGACATTGCTGGCAAGAAATGTGATGAGCAATACCACAGATAAAACTTAACTAACCTCGTCCTCACCATTTTACTTGCTTACCCCAATCTTGTACTAATCTCATGCATTTGTCCATGACAGTGTACACTTTAATCAGTGCACAATCCTTCATTCCAACGCAAGGACAAATATACAAAATCCAAGCGGCCACTGAAGTGTAGTACAGAATCTACTACAGTGAGGAAATGCCATCTTTCAGAAAGAATGCAAAACCAAGAACTTTCTGTTCTGGATACAAAAGATTGAATTTTATTCTTCTGGTAAAGTGCTGGGCAATTCTTTCCAGCTTAAAGATACATCAATATTATGATGTCTCCACTAACCATTAGCTTAGTAGGACTAGCTAAAGCAACACTAACACTATAAGAACATGACAATGACTAGCTCCACTGCAATGAATGGATGCAATCTCTTGCAGAAATTAAGCTGAACTCAGTAGTGTGATTAAATTCACGTTTCACCTGGATAAATTCAACTGCAACATTCAAGAAGCCTGAAGCAACCCAGTCTTGTGTCCCAGCTAGTGAACAATACTTAACCCTTACTGCAGACAGTGAACTGTTGGAGGAACTGCATTTCGTGACCATTTCTTTCTTTTGATACTGCCGGACTGCTGAATTCCTTCAGGACTTCAAATGGACTGTGACTGAGATGTACAGAATCCATAAGACACCCTCCTGTAACCGTTCACCCAGGTTATCTCAAAACCTTGCATTCCAGAGGGCTCTACAACTGAGAACGTTAAGGAGAGCGGTCATGGGAACACCATCTGCCTCAGCTCTTTACCAAGGTTCTCACTATTCTGAGAAATAGATTGCCTGTTGTTCCTGCATCATAAGCAGTGCTGCAGCCTCCTGGAACTCCTTACTCACTGCCATCATTGGAGCACAACCACCACAAGGATTATAGAAATTCAATGCCAGGTTCCACCATTGTCTCCTCACAGTGTTTGGGGCCAGGCGGAAGAGCATGGAAACAAAGTCCTTTGGTCCAACAATGCCATCAAACCCCCCCTTATGCTAATCCCATTTATTCTCCCCACATTCCCATCAATGCCTCTCAGATTCCATCACCCATCTACACTCTGGGGCAATTTACACCAATTAATTAATCAACCAACCTACATGTGATTGAGAGGCAGATAAATGTGCACAGGGTCACATTTGATTCATTGCTTGCCTCTGAGCAACTTTTCCCAATAAAAGAACAGGCAAACCACAACAGACAACATCGGAAGTCAGTACTGAACCTGGACCACAGGAGCTGTGCCAAAGGTGTTTGATGAAAATTTATAGGTTGCAAATGGACAGTATTAGGTTAAATATGGACAATGCTTAGAGACAAGTTATGGTCAGATGGACAGTTGAGGGGAAAGTTAGGGCAGTACGATTGGCATCGCAGGTAGCGCAACACCTTTACAGGGCCAGCGATCGGGACCTGAGTTCGAATCCTGTGCTGACTGTAAAGAATTTGTACGTTCTCCTCATGTCTGCATGTGTTAAGAATGGCACAGTTGGTGTAGCGGTTAGTGCAATGCTTTTACAGGGCCAGCCATCGGGAACGGGGTTCAAATCTCAAAGTGCTAACTGTAAAGAGTTTGCATGTTCTCCCCATGTCTGCATGGGTTAAGAACGGCACATTTAGTGTGGCGGTTAGTGCAATGCCTTTACAGGGCCAGCCATCAGGAACGGGGTTCAAATCTCAAAGTGCTGACTGTAAGGAGTCTGTATGTTCTCCCCATATCTGCATGGGTTAAGAACGGCACAGTTGGCGTAGCAGTTAGTGCAACGCCTTTGCAGCGCTAGTGATCAGAACTAAGGTTCAAATCTCGTGCTGTTTGTACATTCTCCCTGTGTTTGCATAGGTTTTCCCCGGGGCCTCCAGTTTCTTCCCACCATTCGAAACGTACCAGTGGTGTATATTAATTGGGAGTAAATTTGGCGGCATGTGCTTATGGGCCAAAATGGCCTGTTACTGTGCTGTATGTCTAAATTTTTTTTAAATTAATAAAAAATTTATAGGTCAGAGATCAAAAGTGTTTTTATTTTTTTTTAAGCTTTTTTAACTGGCATCTTTCCCCAATGCAGTTAATGTTCTCACCTCCTTAAAACTCCAAGGTTCTCCTCATCATCTGATGAGGAACATTTCCTTCCTTCACTGAGCTCATTCACCTCCATCTGGAGCAAGAAAAATATAATATTTTCATGATTTTCCATATCTACTGCAGTAATTAATCCATCAATGATCACTTAGGATTATACAGTTTGTAGGGCTCAGCAAAGTGGGTGATACTTCCTCTTCTGTTCTTCTTCATCTTTATTTGTCAGCATAACATTCCATCCCCTTCTTTTTCAGATAATTGACCAACCTCCCTTTAAATGTACCTATCCCATTCACACTAACTACTACTCCACACAGATGCATGGTCCACATTCATTGGGGAAAAGTAGTTTCTGTTGACTTTTTTTATCTTACGTTGATAACCTCTAGATACGTCCTTCTCTACAAATGAAAACATTCTCTCTGTATCCACACTTATCAGAACCATTCCTTTAAAGACCTCTATTAGATCACCACTTCCCCATTCCTTCCCTTATTTCATCCTTTGCACTCTCAGAGAAAAGAGATCTGTGGATAAAACAGTTAGTGACACAACTGGGAATATGTCACTGGTATGTAGCGTATTTAATGGATGTGGTTCATGGAATTTCTAAAGTTTCAAGCACAAAAAATTCAAGCTTGACAAATAAGTGATGTAATAAATGCATAGAAATCCAAAGCTATAATATTACAAGCAGGCATGTTCAAAATAATATAGGGTTACTCAGTGTTATACTGATGGTGGAGAAGAAGGAATGATTTATGAATTATAGGCTTCCAAAAATGATATAGGGTCTGTTCCATTCTCGAGTTTCAGTCTGGCCTGGCTTGGTACAAGCATCAACTGCTGATGGGATTTGTGATACAGATTCCCCTGGTGGATGGGTTACCACGAGTTTGACTGCAAATTTCATGACTGGCATAAAAGTAGGACGTAACTATAGGTCTAGTTGCAGGAACTGCATTTGTGGTTTGCTGTATAATTGTACCTTCCTAATGCATTGTTCCTCACTGATGGGCATCTGTGCTCTTCTAAGGATTTCTGTCTGGGCACCTCCCTCTATTTGATCTTGCTGCTCCTTCTCTTGGACCCACCTCTTTCCAGGATGGAATTTTTTGAACGGAACCCTTTTAAGACTTACACAGGCTGTGGGCTGATCATGGCTGGTGGCCAAAAGACTCACACCAAGCTGCTGGAGACTGGCTTGTAGGAACAATGTATCGGGTCTGGGATTCGAGGGGGTGCCAAGGGCAAAAAGAGCATCCAAAGGGGACTCAAGGGCTGAAAGTTTCTTAATTGTATCAGAAGTTCAGATATTGGAGCTTTGGTCTGCCATTGGATCGAACAGGAGGATTGAGATGGATCCAAAGATACTCAGTGTCTGTAGGGACTCTTGTTTTGTTTCTCTTTCTCTTATGGTTGGGGGTGCTAGCTATACTAGTGGATTCTCTGTATGTGCCATTATGGCAAGCAAAGATTGACAAAGGTTGTGTATTAGTAGTTTACAATGAAGAAATCTGAAATCTATAAGAAATAAGCTCTTGAATTGAGAATGTTATACAAAAATACCAAAATTTTGAAATGGCTCAGCTTGAAAACACAAATTGCATGATTTTCCCTCCACTTTATGCTGGATTCCCTCAGAAACCCTTCAGGGACTATTTGAATTTATTACCTCCTAACTTGCACCAATTGTGTTTGTGGAACTGATCAACAAGAGAAATTCAGGCTGAAGCAAAAATAATTTTCAGGATTGTGACAACATATTTGTCCCTAGAAAGCATTTATTACAGAAGCTACTAGCTTGCTTTCTCAAGTCGCACTCCATCGATAAGGTCATTTGAAAACTTGAACTGGAGACGATTGAAGAAAAGAAGCCAAACATTTTTTGCCCTTTTTAATATCATGTGATGCAGTTCAAATCTTCGAAAAAACACTAATCACATACTAAAAAATATCATTTCACCCTTACTTCCTTGCATTACCTCCCAAATCCTCTCACCTTTTAGCAAAGTAAATCACTTGTCAATTCTGTCATCGGCAGATTGAGAACAGGGTGTGTTTTAGATTAGTTATGGAGAATAAAACTTCCCTGTATTGTTGGGCAGGAGTTGATGAGATGATTCTCCCTCTTCCATGTTTTGCATTTCCATGTCAATGTTTCAACATGTAAATTTACATCAGATGTTAATATGGGAGATAATGGAGGTATTGAGACGTTGGATCTCAGTCAGGCACTCGTCCCTTTGATCTAATGGCAGTACAAGTTAGACCCTACTCTGGATTACTGACACAGGGTTCACAGATAGGAGTTGCAGTAGTTTATGAGATTTAGCTGCAAAAGTAGATGTACCTTTGAAAGGCTCCTGTTTTTTTTAAGCAGGTTGATCTGAGTTACGTTAGCTTTGTGGATGGAATTGGGATCATAGACTTTCCTGTGATCTGAAAGATAAAAATAAAGGTTAAATTAAACATGGTTGTTCCCCCATAAAGCATGAAAGTGCAAGCTGGCTATTTGAGCAGGGAGTAGGACCAGCTGTGTAGCAAGAATGTAGAGGACATGGGGCCAGTTGAGCTGACGGAGCATCATGGAGAATGGGGGCCAGGAGTGAAACTCTACTGCTGAGGTTTTGTGCAGGACAATGAGTACATTATTGGTCTGGGTGCTGAAAAGGAGGTTAAACAAGAAGTCTGCATATACTGGAGAACTAGAACAATATATAAAAGTGCTGTAGAAACTCAGCAGGCAATACAGCATCTAATAGGCAGTCAACAATTTGGGCCTGAACCCTTCTTGGGGGATGCCATTAAGGTTGTGCTCCTCTCTGTACCCCTCTCCAGCCTTTTTATTTGGGTATATGCATAATTTTTGGCATCTCTGCTTAAGAATTCAGGTCCACATTATCAACTGTCCATTGCTTTCAATGGATGCTATGTGACCTGCTAGGTTCCTCCAGACACTTTTGTTCACTCTAGATTGATACAACTGGACTCAACTGTATAGGTTAGCAGCTGAGCACAGAACTAAACAGCATGGAAATAGGGCTCTCTCATTAACTCATTCATCTATTTCCAAGTGGGAAAAAGAAAAGCTGATGGCATGCAAGGCAGCTTGTTAATTTATAAAAGGTAACCGGCTGATCATCAGGAGATGACACTCCACGGGGAGTGGACGTCTTTGGCAAACACCCATCTGTGACACAGAGAAAATCTATTGTGGAGCACTTCATTAAAAACAAAAACGTTTTGGGAATAATCCCTTCAATTTAGTCAAGATAATAAGTTTGAAGCAGCAATCAGTAATTTAGGATCCTAAACAACCCACATAATGAAGACCCTAAGTACTTGTAACAGGATGCATGAAGTTGGCATGCAGGGGATTAATTGCTTGTAGTTTGTGAATAGCTAAACATCAAGTTTTTCAGCACAGCTTTGAGTTGCATACACAATTGATTGAGTGATGGAGTAAAGGCCAGCCAAGAGAGGGAAACAAGTGCAATTGCACTGCTGTCAAAAATGCTCCCAACCTTTTCACTGATTTTGAACTCTCAGGCAAAAGAGAGGTTTAACAATGAAAAATCCAACCAGGTATCTGGAGAGACACAAGAGACTGCAGAGCTGGAAAATGAAAACAAATACAATCTGCTGGAAATACTGCGTCAAAGGTAAAGGTAAAAATCAGCATCAGTGGGAGATAAATGGGAGAAATCTCCCACTGATGATGCTTGACCCACTAAGGTCCTCCAGAAGATTGTGCTTCTCCAAACGGGTACCTGTTCTGGAATGGAGAATGGGAGACCTCGGTGCTCCTTCTGGTCGAGGAGCCACTGGCTGCACAGGACGGGTTTGCTTTGCAGCCAGCTTCTTGAGGCTCACTCGCCGCTTTTCAAACATCTCCTCCATTGCCTCCTGCTTCTGGAAGGTTTTCAGAACGTGGTTCTGCAAAAATGGACAAGGAGACATCATACTTGCAGGAGATTGCAAAGTCACAGCTCTCACTTCAAACTTCATACATCCTCCTCAGCTTCATGCGCTGCGCCATCCTCCCCTCAATTACAGTGGGCTAGTTTATACTACTATCTCCTGCACTGCATTCTATCCAATCACATAAACTATTCCTTATTATGTAATTCCTCTATACTCAAAGCCTCTATTATACAATTTCATCTTGCAATCAATTGCTTGTTGCATAACATTCCCTCTGTACACCATTGCTTATTTTTTATGGCTGTCTTGAACTGTTCTTCCTCATGCATTTACTCTACTTCACTTTTAAAATCATCAGGCCACTTCAACGTCTTCCATAGCTTCATAACACCTTCCTTTCTAGGCTGACAGGCCCTTTGGACCTCTCCAATTCAAAAATGTTGATACCTTGCCCATTTCTGATTTTAGTTAGTGACCATTTCTTCTGGCTTCAAGCTGCCAAATGTTCTCCATAAAACTCATTGTTACTCCACATCTCTGCCTCTTTAAGATGCTCCTTAAACCCTTCCTCCTCAAGTAAAGCTTTCATTAAATGCCCTATCTTTCAGTGACTATTTAATCATTTATCGATTTTATGCAATTTCTGTCTTTTTTAATCCAATTAAGTATACTATTGTCATTTTTAATTGTTTTTGAAGGTTTTTCTTTACAAAATACTTGCTTGGAATATATGTACATTGTACAATATATATGACAATAAACTAATTACCATCATTATCTAGTTGCCCTTCTTTTCTTCAAGCAGTTTTTCACCCAACACAAACTTGACTAGCCTGCTAGGTTCCTGGTCATGCCAGGACCATCTGAAGGAGGTAGCAGTGGTAGCATGTGACCATGGTAACAGTGGCTTAGGATCATTTCCCAATTTGAGGGGAGGAATAAAAACAGAAAATGCTGGCCAAACTCAGCAAGACCTGACCCAACCTACAGTTTCAGATTTCAGTTTTATTATCAGTGTCTTCTTTTTCTTTCGCTTGGCTTCGCGGACGAAGATTTATGGAGGGGTAAATGTCCACGTCAGCTGCAGGCTCGTTTGTGGCTGACAAGTCCGACGCAGGACAGGCAGACATGGTTGCAGGGGAAAATTGGTTGGTTGGGGTTGGGTGTTGGGTTTTTCCTCCTTTGTCTTTTGTCAGTGAGGTGGGCTCTGCGGTCTTCTTCAAAGGAGGTTGCTGCCCGCCGAACTGTGAGGTGCCAAGATGCACGGTTTGAGGCGATATCAGCCCACTGGCGGTGGTCAATGTGGCAGGCACCAAGAGATTTCTTTAGGCAGTCCTTGTACCTCTTCTTTGGTGCATCTCTGTCACGGTGGCCAGTGGAGAGCTCGCCATATAACACGATCTTGGGAAGGCGATGGGCCTCCATTCTGGAGACGTGACCTGCCAGCGCAGTTGGATATTCAGCAGCGTGGATTCGATGCTGTTGGCCTCTGCCATCTCGAGTACTTCAATGTTAGGGATGAAGTCACTCCGATGAATGTTGAGGATGGAGCGGAGACAACGCTGGTGGAAGCGTTCTAGGAGCCGTAGGTGATGCCGGTAGAGGACCCATGATTCGGAGCCGAACAGGAGTGTGGGTATGACAACAGCTCTGTATACGCTAATCTTTGTGAGGTTTTTCAATTGGTTGTTTTTCCAGACTCTTTTGTGTAGTCTTCCAAAGGCGCTATTTGCCTTGGCGAGTCTGTTGTCTATCTCGTTGTCGATCCTTGCATCCGATGAAATGGTGCAGCCGAGATAGGTAAACTGGTTGACCGTTTTGAGTTTTGTGTGCCCGATGGAGATGTGGGGGGGCTGGTAGTCATGGTGGGGAGCTGGCTGATGGAGGACCTCAGTTTTCTTCAGGCTGACTTCCAGGCCAAACATTTTGGCAGTTTCCGCATACATGACATCATATACAACCCCGAGATTCTTTTCAGAAACCCCGAGTTCCTGTTTTTATTTCAGATATCCGGCATCTGCAGTTTTTATTTTGCAGGAAAGGAATGGTTGGGTCGAGTCTTTGATTTTGAGTTGGGGGAGGGGGGAGGGTGGAAACCTGGTTCATCCATACACTTCACAGATGCATTCTCTTTTAAATGACCAAATTACTGCTGAAACTGGAAGTTAGTGTTCTGTGGGATTGATTTTGATTTGTTTTTTAACATTTTAAAATTCTCCTCAATCCAAATCTGTCTCTATTGTTAAGATTACAATTTACATTAGTTAACAATAATCTTGGATTAACTGCAACTGACATAATTAGCAGGGTGTAAAATAAGTCACTATTACCTTGTCTCTTCGGTGATGTCCAACTTACCATGAGTTCATCTCCAAGAATTGCTCCGTACTTGGTGCGGATGTTGGTCAGGTCCTCCAGCTTCTGGCCTGTGGCAGTGTCCAGGTATCTTTCAATCTCCTGCAGGGCAGCCTCTGCCCCATCCTGCGACTGACATTTATCAACAGATTGGGAGGCCAGCAGGTAGATCCCAGAGTCACACCACTGCAAGGCCTGCATATCACAGGAGGGAAGAGTCAACAGGTAGACACTTACCTGAGTCACACCAAACCATTTCGCGGGCAAACATCAAATTGTAAAATAAAACTTTAACAAGATCCTATTGCCATGTTTTGAAAACAGCTATTAGTAAATCTAAGTTGATAGGAATTAGTTGCTGCCTGACTTAAACTATTTTTAATATTGCAGGAATATTAAATACTGAAATGAATGTAAGTACCTTTCCAGATTTCCTTATGGACCATGCAATGGTAAATAGGATTAGTGGAGATAGTTACTTGATGGTTGGCTAAAGGGCCTGTTTTTTAAAAAAATTAATTTGATTTTATTTCATTTTATTTACAACATGGTAAAAACTGATTCCAGTCATTTGAAACCCTTGCCGCCCAATTACACCCAATTAACCCACAACCCCCGCAGGTTTTAGAGGAGGGTGGGAGGAAACCGGAACATCCAGAGAAAACCCATGCAGGTGACAAGGAGAACATACAAACTCCTTGCAGACAATGCTGGATTTGAAACATAGACGCTGGAGCTGTAATAGCATCATGGTAACCTTGCTGCTAATCGTACCACCCATTTGTGCTGTATTCCTCCGTAACTCTACAGAAGAAACCCATTTTATCCCAGTAAATCTAGAATGGCTCTCACAGCAATTCTATTCCTCTACTAATTTTCCTTGTTATTTATTCTCCCCATATTTCCAGCATTGGCAAGTTGGGCCACAAGGCCTATTCCTGTGCTACAGAGTGCTATGACTAGCTCCTCAGATTTTACCATCCACAAAGGTCGGGCAGCATGTAACTCAAGTTTATTTCACTGTACAGAATCTTTATCAAAATTGTAGAGTTGATCAGGTGCAGTGGGAAAATCAGTAATTATAATGTGTAAGAAATTCATTGAATAGTTTATTGGCACATGAACTGATGTACAGTGAAAGTCTTCCAGGCAAGCAAATTCATAATTAAGTACAGTGGGTCGAGAAAACTAAAACGTAAGTGCAGAGTGTAGATTACAGAGAAAAATTGCAGTTAAAGCCAGTGCAAGGCAGCAAGTAACAGCAGGGAAAAAGCTATCCTTGTATCTGGTGATGTGTGTTTTAAAATTTGTGTGTCTTCTGCCCAATGGGAGGGGAAGAAGATAGTGTGAAGGGGTTGGAGGGTTGGATGGATCTTTTTATATGTTGGCTGCTTTCCTGAGGCAGTGGGAACTGTAGATAAAATCGATGGAGGGCAGGTTGATTTACTTGTGGCGTGAACATGAAAAAAATTAAAACACATCGAGTGACAAATACACAAGTAATTGAAGAATAAACATTAGACTGGTAGCTTATTGAAGGTTCACTGGTTCTGATCTAATCATTGGAATTAAGACACCTGCATTATTTGACTGTAAAATTGGTGAAACTGTTAACCACTTGCTCCCTGGCTCTGAACCTAATTGGACATTGCTTCTTTATGATATTTATCCTACGATTAGGAGTTTACAGCTCCTGTACAGTTATGATAGTTCTAATGTTCTATGTGCATATAGTGCAGTTCATAACATTGATTGTCCCAACTGTTTACATGTGATAACATCATTAGGTTATGATATCATATCCAAAATATGCTGCCTCAACATAAACTATCCCCAGAACCACAGAATATGTTATTGAATGCTACGTCTAAGAAAATCTTGCACAATCTTGCTGAGGTATTCACTGGTTGCGGGAGGGGTATCTTGAGTAACATAAAATTACCAAGGAGGTTAGCCTGTGGACATGCAGGACTGAAGAGTTTATTTAACCTGGAGCTGTAAATTCAAATTTGTTACAAAAAGAATAACATCACCAAAAAATTTCAACAGAAATTTCAGTGCTGTCATCTGTGCAATTAACAAAACGTAAATCATGAGTTCAAAGTTCAGATTTATTGCCAGAGTACATACATGAAATCACATAATCCCTGAAATCCTTTTTCCTGTGGGCCAAGCAGAATTTCTAATTTCTGGTAACTATAAAAGCAGACAGAATTTAGTTTAATGATTCCAAGGGATGAAAACTCTTGCCCACATATGAAACGTAGCTAAAAAAACTCTTTATTTATTTCTGTTTGATTAGGAACAGTTGTCATGTTATCTTTCCAAAGTCCAAAGTATGTTTTCCTTGTCAAGCAGACTATTAAGAAAGTGCTGCTTTTTCTTCTTTTGTATATTTAATCTGGACAATGTGGAAAAATTATTTCTGATTGATATTTGCCAGCTAACACTACAAAGACTATGTGCCAAAGTTATTCAAGTGTTTATTCTTAAAATCAACACCAGGATCCTACACGAAACATCATTTTTCATGTAATAAATTAGTGATCCTACCTGTTCCAGCCTAATGTGCAAATCCATTGACTGATTAAGCAGTTCTTTCTTGATTTTTATTCCATTCACTAGATTGTCACAGACTCCTCTCATTTCATTGCATTTGGAGAATAATGAATCCTCTGCATAGTGATTGTCCTTGATCAGTTTATCTCCCTGGATGGTCAAGGCCTCCGCTCTATTTAGCGCTTCCTGTTACAACCAAGACAAATTGAATTCCATAAAGCAGTAAACTGGATGTTTCCCTTTACTTTCTAACTACATCAGCAATTTGGAAAGCAGAAATTTCCCTAGTTTAATATTGTGATCTGTTCACATTTATTGGCATATTTCAAAAGTTAAATTCTGCATGTAAGGCAGAGACTGATAGGTACTTCTTAACCAACAAGGCGAAAAGCTACACCATTAGCACACAGGAACGTAGAATTGAGGTTCCAGTCAGATCAGCTGTGATTTTGTCCTACTCCTAACTTACACATAGGAGATTAATTTCTGGCCCCACCTTTACTTGCACAGGGCAACTAACTCCTCGAACCAAGGCACCCTTCAAAAAAATCATTAATTTTTTGACGATGTTGTCAAAAACACACTTCTGAAAGCATTTTGAGAAAGCTTACAAGGATATAATAAATTTTTAATTTAGACATACAGCACGGTAATGGGCAATTTTGGCCCACGAGTACATGCCACCCAATTTACACCCTATTAACCTACATTTCGATTGGTGGGAGGAAACCGGAGCCTCCAGGAAAAATCCATGCAGACACAGGGAGAACGTACAAACAGGATTTGAACCCCATTCCCAATCGCTGGTGCTGTAAAGGGATTGCACTAACCTCTATGCCAACTGATTCACCCCCCCCCCCCCCCCCCGGTGACTAAACAATAAAATCTATCCTCTTCTCATAAATAATTCCACCATAAATATGGAGATAATAAGATCAGATACAAGTAACAAATCTAATGAAAATCCCTGGAGATATTCATAATTTGTGTAAAGAGCAAAGAATTGCTGTAGGAACTCAGCAGGCCAGCACAATAGACTGTCAGCGTTTCAGACCGGGATCCTTTATCAAGACTCAGGATTCCAGCAACTGGAGATTTTGTGTTTCTCAACTGTGTAGAGGGATTGAACAAGTTCTCATCCTACATCTGACATCTGTCCCCACCATCCAAACATTGACTGAACTGGTACGAACTTAGGCATATTTATATCATAATAATTGGTTTAAAAATGCAGAGACATGAATTTAAATTCTACCTTAAAATGGATTAAAACCAATTAATTATGTAATCTAGAAAAAGGTGAGTAATAATAAGGATGACCAAGAAATTAAAAAATGGCTTTAAAAATGATCTGACTCCACAACATTCTTTAGGATTACCTGCAACTCCAGATTAATAACCATGTGGATAACTCTTAACTACATGCTCACAAGTAGTTCAGTTGTATCAAACTAATTATAATTAAATCTAATGGCCTGAATTATCTGGGAGAAAAAGATACATGTGCAATTCCACCTCAAGTCCCAGTGCAGTCAATGGGACAATGAACTAAATGTACATAATGGAATTTAATTTAACTGTCAGGATGTTTGGGATTCACACAGAAATACAGGGCTGCAAACCTCCTAATGGATTCTAACTAGGATTCAGGCATGAATTGGCCCTTTGGTTGAACTTATCCCTGCTGACTAAGTTAGCATTCTGGGCTTGTCCAATTTACAAGCTCCTCCTATCCATATTGTTATATAGTCAAGATAATGTGAACTATTTTGTAACCACGTAATAATACACCCTTCTCACTGTAGTAACTGTAGTGCACCACTGTGGGCCATATGTATATGTATACGAGTGTGTGTGACAGTTTCCTGAGAATGGTGGAAGATATCAGTAAGTAAAGTCTCTTCTGTTATTTGAATTTTGCATCTCTAAATTATTTAAGAAGCCTCCCAAGTAACTTCAGAGACATAACATGGTGGTAGTGGTATAACAGAACAAGAATAAAGCCATACAATTGATTGTAAGTCACCGAAATACAAAGGGGAAGAAGAGAAAAAAACATTACTGAAAAAAAATGGCTGGAGCAACAGCAGTTCATCCAGTGATGGACTGGGAGGTTGAAGTCATTGTTGAATCGTTTAAAATATTTCAGCAGAAGTGGAATTTAGCATTCAAAACCTATTTTAAAAATGCAACAAGAGAGGAGAAGGTCAGTTGTATACTTCTCTGGGCAGGTAAGCGAGGCCTTGACTTATTTAATAGCTGGGAGCTTACAGAGGTGGGGAAAATGATCCAGAGCAGATATTTGTAAAGTTTGCTTTTCACCTTGAACCCAGGTCTAATTATAGAATTAAATGCTATGAATTTCAAGGCTTAATGCAAGAGACTGATTAAACTGTTGATAACTTCTTCACTAGACTAAAAATTGTTGCTGCAAAATGCAGATTTAAGGATATAGAGGAAAGATTAGTTGATCAACTAATATGGGTGAGTGCCCATCCCAAAGTGCAGAAGTTTCTTATAGGGAAGGATAGCTTGAAGCTGGCAGAAGCTATAGACACAGCCAGAGCCTTTGAAGCCATGAGGAGGCAAATTAAATCCCTATCTATGCAGACACACCCATAGCAAAGAGAAGGAAGGGTTGATGCTATAAATAACAAAATCAGAAAATTGCAAAACCTCAAGACCTGCAGGAAGTGTGGCAGACAACAGCCTTTTGATGACCGAAAGAAATGCCCCGCATACAGTTCTGAATGTAGAGCCTGTGGTAAAGCAAACCTCTGGGCAAAGATGTGCAAGTCTGGTATGAAGAAAAAAGACAAGGAGAAGATCCACCACATTAAAGGAAACATCAATGAGAACTCCAACACCCAGATACTGGACATAGAATTCATACACCTTCATGAGATATCCGGTGAGATGAAAGAAGGAAATGAGTTGCACATAAGGATTCAAATGCAGAGAACAATCCAGGACAAGCCTACAATATTTAACCGAAAGGTGAAGCTGGATAATGGATCACAAAGCAATGTCCTTCCACTCAGACTCTACTGCCAGAAGTTCCCAGAGAACATAATAAAAGGGTATCCAAAAGACGGTGCATTGGAAACAGCAAATGTCACATTAACAGACCAGCAATTATGGATAGCTGCCGGGAATTACAATTGATCTCTGTCAATTATCAGATCCAGATGAAGAAGATATCCAAAAGGATCAACAGAAACACATAAAAAGAAGAAATGATTTCCACAGTACCTGCCAGGCCATGGAACACACTGGGAGCAGACTTGTTCACCGAGAATCAAGAGTGGTATTTAATAGTCGCCTGTCACTACTCTATAAGTTTCCATTTGTGAAAAGGGTGAAAGACCTGAGAGCGTCTACTTTCACCTCAGAAATGAGAATGCTCCTTGCTGAACAAGGAATACCTGAGCAAGTAATATGTGACAATGGAACACAGTTCACATCACAAGAATTCAGAAAGCTGGCTTCAGCGTATGGGTTTGTTATCACTACATCATCCCCATAATACCCCAAAGGTCATGGGTTCATTGAGAGACAAGTGCAAACTATGAAACGCACACTAGTTAAGTGTCAGGAAACAAAAGAAGACCCATACCTCGCTCTTCTATCATTACAAGCAACACCTTTAAGGGCTAACATGAAGTCCTCGGCAGAACTTCTAAATGGCAAGAGATATAAAACAGCCCTGCCAAGCAAAATACAACCTCCAGAAGACCAGGAAGAAACCAGAAGACTGGCTGACACAAAAGAAGGATGCCAGCATTATAACAAACATTGCCAGAACTCATTGCCAGAGGGTAGCATGTGCATATTCAAGAGCTGATGTTGAAAACATGGACTCCAGCAAAGGTCATCAGAGAAGCTGGTACACCAAGATCATACAGACAGATCATGGAGACAGACTCTGGAAATCAGCTGAGGAGGAACAAAATTCACATCCAGCCAACACAAGATGTGATGAAGCAGAAAGCTTTAATAGTAGCAAAGTCTGCAACCCCAATATCAAGTGAGGTATCAAAGAGACCACAACCACTTATACCGAACATCAGCATAGTTGTTGTCAGGTGAAGCACAAGTTACATCATCTACATGTGGACCAGCAACACAGAGTCAACAACAATCGCAGCCAAATCCACAAGATGGTGAAGCAACATACTGCCGCAAGTGCGATATTGATAAGAACTATTTAAAAGTAGTTGTGTAAATAAATGAGTGTACAAGTTCAGTTATTTAAGTTGCACTGGAAAGAAAGCGATAAAGAACACTAAATTTTTCTTTATCTTGAGAAGGAGAGATGTTATATAGTCAGGATTAGGTGAACTTTTTTGTAACTGCATAAATACACCCTTCTCACTGTAGTGCACCACTATAGGGAGCATGTATATATATTTGAGTGTGTGTGACAGTTTCCTGAGATGGTGGAAGACATCAGTAAGTAAAGTCTCCTGTTATTTGAATCTTGCATCTCTAAGTTATTTAAGAAGCCAAGCAACTCCAGAAATAACACACATCTGTCCAAATGCCTTCTGAATGTTGTAACTCTGTTCCCTTCTAGAGTTTCCTCTGGCCATTCATTCCAGATGTGGACCACCCTCTGAGTGGAAAAAATTGCTTCCCAGGTCACACTTAAATCGCTTCCCGCTCACCTTAATCATCATCTACCCAGCAAAATAGACTGTGAGCATTCAGTTTACCTTTTCCCCTCATGATTTTACAAACTCACCACTCATCTTGCTTTGTTCTGGGAATATCTAACCTCTCTTAATTACTCAAGTTCTGGCAATATTCTGGAGAATCTCCTCTGCAAATTTTCCAACTTGTTTATATCTTTAAACACTTTGGCACAGGACTTTTAATTTCAACTTTCTACATCTGTCTAGCAGCTATGCTGAGAAACCTGTCCACTAAACCTTGTCAGACAATTGTAGGTGATTCACATCATTTAGATCCAATCATCTTTAATTTAGATCTAATTGTCTTTGAATGCATTTCATTATTTTAAGTACTCTACAATTTTAATGTTCTTAATGATTTTATTTTTAAAATGTCAGAGGTGCATGGAATTTATTAGATTTATTGTGTGCAGAGTGGCCACTATTTGGAAATTTTAAAAATAACCAGAGAAAATTACCATGAATATTTAAAGATAAAATATTTTTAAGTGAATATTAGGTGGTATCAACATGGTATATGTAATTTGATATGGATTTCTAGCAGGGAAACCCCTCTTTGGTCATCTCCAAATCTGTCTCTCTTTATAAAAATAGCCATGATTCTACCATTTCTAACATTCCTGGTATTTCTTCCTCTTTAGAAACTTAAATAATTAGATTGCATTTCTGACAAAATTGAGACAATTATAATAATTACCTGAGATCTTTCTTCAAAGTTGTAAAGTTCCCTGATAATGTGGCCCACATGAGTTGAGCTGTTTCCAACATCTGTGAAAATACTGAACCGTTCTGTCATGTTGTCCAAAGTTGCTTTGATCTGAAATAGAAGGGAGACAACAAATGCATTAGACCTCCCAATCAGTAGAGCATGTGCTTTAATACTAGTTACCTGCAAATATAGATTTATAACTCCAGCATGAATGGGTTGAAAATTTAAATATTATGTTTGTTGAAAGGTTTGGAAGATGGTTCATGGTTTATTGACACATGTACTGAGATCCCCAGTTCACAACCTCTTCTCATTACTACTATTCACATAGAAGATATAGAAGCCGGAAGACCAGTGACTCTTCAGTCAAGAACAGAATTTTTTCCCAAACAGCTATCAGGCTCTTGAACCTTCCCTATGAACTAGTCCAGAACCTTTAAAAAATCTGTCTCTGCATGATTGAAATGTCATTTTTTTGCTTGTACAAAGTACACTGCGAAAACATCTATCGATCTTTTTATATTTATTATCTCTTTTTCTGTCCTTTGGTGCATTTGGTTATTTAATTCTTACTAATAATCTTTGTGTGTCTTATCACCTGTTTGGCTGCATCAATTAAAAATTTTGGTGCATCTGTACATTATATTTGTGAATATGATCATAAACTCTCAGTGACAAGCTTATCCAGAAGTCATTAAAAGTCTGGATTTATGGATTTAAAGATTCACAGAAAACCACTTGGTTAAAGACATAGTGACAAGAATAAGCAGGGCAAAGGTCAAACTAGTTTCAGATTCATTCCTGCCTTTCCAGGAACCACTCAGTCATCAGCGAGTGGATGGGAATCTGCCACAAACTGTTGCTCCCTACCATCAGTCATAGTCCCGGTAGAAATAGCCTCTGTTGATGCAGAAACTGTTCCTGCAGCTTGACTTCTCATTTTAGAGATGTAAAAGATGCGACCAATCTGCCTAATCTGTGCAGTAAAATTTTTTTACTTCAACCAAAGTTTCCACTCCCAACCACTTCTGTTACATTCTTTTCTGAATATACACCTCATGGCTCTGAATATACATCTCTTCACGGCTTTTTGGCTAAGATTAAATATAGAGCTGATCATCTAGATCTGAGAGAAGCTGTGGCATCAAGAAGGAAGAGTAAATAAGAGGAAGACCATTGGGAGGAGCATTGGAGTGGAAGATACTGTCTGGTGTGAGTTGGCCTGCTGATGCAGGAGTGGATCCATACTGGGTTAGATTGGGGACCAATCTAAAGTCCTTTCCAGCTCCAAGATCATCTTCCAATCAGAGTCCACACAGTGGAGCAGGATGAGATATGTTTACCCTTAATCTCCCCAAATGTGATCCACAGCATTAAGGAGGAGGATGGCTCAGTCACATCCTCGATGATGAGAATACAGAGGATCAGCAGATTCTTTTATGCTGAACTGTAGAACACAAAACCTACAGACTGAATGGCCTCCCAAAACTTCCTGTCCTCTTTCATGGAGGTCTTAGACGACAGCAAATGGGACAGTCTGGACCAACCAATTACCCTGGGGGAGCTGACAGCTCCTTTAGGTCAAGTAAGATTCCCAGAAGCGACGGCCTACTGCTGAGTTGTCCTCAACTCTGTGAGACTGGGTGGGTCTGGGATTGCTGGAAATATACAATGCCATGCTTGTGTTCACCCTCATCTTCCAACAGGATATCAGAAATTGGAGAACCATATCATTGTTAAACATTAACTTCAAAATCCTGTACAAAACCATCGCCAATTGAGTCAAGTCTGCCCTAGTACAGGTGATCCACCCAGCCAGATTTGCACGGTTCTGGGCAGGAAGATTTTGGACAGTCTCACGCTGCTCAGGGATACCATTCCCTACATGTAGGACGAGGGCAAGGGGGTGGACACCTGCCTGGTCAGCTTAGAACAGGAGAAGGCTTTCGAGCAGATATCATGCACATGCATGATGGACATGATCTCCAAAATGGACTTTAGGGAGAGAATCCAAAATTAGATTAAACTGCTCTACACAGATATCTGTAGTACAGTCCAAATCAATGGGTGAGTAGCATATCTGCCCCATCAAGTCTGGAGTCAAACAGGGTTACCTGCACTCTCCATTCTTGTTTGTCTGCCACATAGAGTCCTTTGCTGAGTCCATCAGGAAAGATGCGGGCATAAGAGGAGTGATGTTGCCAAGCAGTGGGGGCACTTGGGTCAAAGTCTTCCTGAACATGGATAATGTTGATATCTTCTGTTCAGACACGCAATCGGTCTACGGACTGATCAGCATCTGTTACCATGTTGAGTCTGCATTGAGTGCCAAGGTAAACCAGAAGAAGAGCAAGCCAATGCTCTTTGGTAACTAGTCTGACCAGTCCGCCATCCCTTCACAGTCAGATCTGCCTATCTGAAGGTGTTGGAGATCTGGTTTGGAGAGACCAAGGCATGCAACAAAAATTGGTCAGAGTGGATCACAAAGACCCACTAGAAATTGGGTCTGTGGGTGCGGCACTCCCTCTCAAATAACAGAGAAGAATCTTGTTATCAGGTAAGAGGTGCTCTTGGTACTTGCTGCTGTATATGGCACAGGTATGGCCCATCCCCCGCATCTCCAGAGCAGCTTTCCGGTTCATGTGTGTCCACAATAGGTCACTAGCTAAGTTAACTGCAAGGAACTGTACTCTCCACTCTTGATGTGTAATGGAGGGTGGTCTTTCCTGATCCAACAGAAGTCCATGATCATCTCTTTTGACTGGTCATGTTGAGACTCAAATTGATACTCTCGGACCATTTCATGAGATTTTCTACCTTTTCTCTGTAATGCGACTTGTGTTGCTGATGAGGCCAACTACTGTTGTGTCATCTACAAATTTAATGAAACTGTTAGAGCTGAATCTCGATGTAGTCGTGGGTCAATAGCATGAACATGAGGGGGTTGAGCACACAGCCCTGAGGTGTGTCGGTGCTCAGTGTGATGGTGCTCAATGTTCTGCTACTGTCCTGCACAGACTGTGGTCTCTCACTGTTAGGAAGTCCAGAATCCAGTTACAGAGATGGGTGTTGAGTCCCAACAAGAACATCTTCTCTACTAACCTCTGGGGAATGATCATATTAAACACTGAGATGAAGTTGATGAAATGCAGCATGGCTTATGAGGCTTCGTTCTCCATTTGGGTGCATGATATCTGCTCAAAAGCCTTCTCCTGATCTGACTGTGAAGGGATGGCGGGAATCGGGAATGGTTCCTTCTATAGGAAAATTGAAATGGTCCCAGCATCTCTGGGAAGTGCATGGTGGCTGTCTTGAACCCTGCAGGAATGATAGACTGCTGCAGTGAGGTGTCGAAGACGTCCATGAAGACCTCCATCAATTGGTCTGAGCAGTTCTTCAGTACCTGACCAGGTATGTTGTATGGTTCCACTGCCTTGTGTTGGTTCACCTTCGATAGGGTTCTCTTTACCTCGACTATAGCTATGCAGGGGAACTGTTCATCAGGGGGTCGTGCAGCTTTCTTCAACGTCATCCTGTTCTTCTCATTGAACCATGCATAGATGTTCACTCTGTCTGGAAGGGAGGTGTGGTTGTCTTTAACTTGCAAGATTGACTTGTGATCTCTTATCATTTTTATCCCTTGCTACATGCATCTCATGTCACCAGTGTCACACAGCTGTCTGTGGATCTTCTGTGCATAGCCCTGCTTTGCCTTCTGGATTGCATGGGAGAGTGCCATCTTGTCCCCTATCCTGAAGGTAGCATCTGAGTAGGGCCCGGACCTCTGTATCCAACCATGCAGAGGTTGTGAAGCATTTGATCTCGGTGACATCCTCAATGCACTTGCTGATGTAGCTGAGCTTGTGTACTCCTCGATGTTTACATGACCATTGTAGGTGGTCACATCCTTGAAACAGCTGCAGTCCTGTAGCACTGCTGTTCCTGCCACCCCAGCCACATCCTAATCTCCCTGTAAATTGACCTAGTTTATTTTGCCAGCATTCTGTACACCAAAGAATAGAGTGGGGAGTAACGACTTGGTACAATACACAACGTTACAAAAACAGCTTCTTCGTCACCAGATTTTTGAACACACAATGAACCTAGAGACATTATCTCTCTTTTGCACTAATTTAGTTCTTTAAATACAATATATTCTCATGTAATGTTCGAGTTTTTTGGACCAATTTTCGGGTCAAATTTAGAGGGGGATGGTTGACTTATACACAGGTCATACTTTTGACTGCAGCAAGTACCTGCCTCATTCAAGGCTCAGATGGGTGGGACCGGGAGGTAAGTCCGTGCTCAGGGTATTGGGAGCTCAGATGGGTGGGCAGCTGAGGCGAGGATCTTTTGTAGGCAGGCAGCCAAGGCAAGGATCTGCAGTTGGGCCATCGATAGCTCAGATGAGCAAGCAGCCGGGGTGAGGATACACAGTCATGTTGTCAGGAACTCAGATAAGCAGATGGTCAGTCCCTAGAAGAGATTCTGTGCCGGATCATCAGGAGCTGTAGTGGGCAGGCGACTGGGGTGAAGGTCCACAGTCAGGGCACTGGGAGCTCTGGTGGGCAGGCAGTTGGGGCCAAGGCATCAGGAGCTCATATGGGCGGACAACTTCCACTTCCATTGAGTCATGCTATTTGCCCAATGTTTAGCTTTGGGTTAATAGAATCTACCTCCATGATAGAAAGACCTAAACCACAGTTATTGGCCCCATCAAAGAATTGGAATTTTAGGCACAGACTTTAGGTTACTCATTGGCACTTTCTGGACATTGAACCAAATCATTCCAACCCCTCACTAAGCCTCCCAACAAAAACCCTACAAAGAATCACTCGAGAAATTTCTTCCCTTCACACCAGTTTAGTTAGTTGCTAAAAAATCTTATCTGTGCCTTCATTGCTTCCAGAATTGAATTTTCAAATGTTCATTGTACAATGCACCTTCCTAAAACTGAGCTCTAGAAAAACTATTCTGCCATCCTTATAAACCCACTTTCCATTCACCCATTTCCTAGGCAACATTGCCTCAGTTTTAAGATACCAACCTTTTGTATTCAAAACCACAGCAGCATGGTTTGCTTAACGGTTAACACAATGGTAATACAGCGCCAGTGATCCGGGTTTGAATACGCTGCTGTCTGTAAGGAATTTGTACATTCTCTCCGTGTCAGTATGGGTTTCCTCAAGGTGCTCCAGTTTCCTCCCACCCTTCAAAATGTATGGCAGTTTCAGTTTAACTGGGGTATTTGGGCAGCAAGTGCCTGTGTATCTAAAAAAAACTTTACAAAATCTTGGTTATCTGTAACCAAGATCATCTCCTCTCCCACGGTGTGACTTCTGGGTTCCAGTCCCGTAGTGTGACCTCCGGACTCCAGGTTAACCGTATTTCCCAATCCCTGGTCTGGAACCTTGTAGGTGATGGATTTCAAGTGCTTATCCATGTGATTTTGAAAACTGAGGCAATAAGTTGTGGACCTTCACTGATCATTGAGTTGTTTTCTCATCTATCCTCATCTTTCTCCCCATTAACTTGAACCTATGCCTTCCTAGTTACTGTCTTCTGTGCTAAAGGAAATAAGTTTTGGGGTGCCTTATTCATGATTGCCTCAATGTCCTGGCTTCAGGAAGAGGACTTCTGATATATGGACTGGATTCCCAGGAACTTGAAGGTTATAACCCTCTCCACCTCCATCCCATCAATGCAGACAGATGCATGCTTCCTTGGCCTTCTCCTCCTAAAATCAACAATAAGCTCCTTGGTCTTGGTGACCTTGAGAGCAAGATTGTTGTTCTGCAGCACCAAACTGATTTTTGATCATCCTATATTCTGACTCATTATTTCCAGTGATTTAGCCAAGTGGTGTTGCAAGTAGATTTGTAGATTGAGCTGGAGCTGAACTTTGCTACACAGTATACAGGGACTAAATACGCAGTTTGGGGGTGTCTCTATTGAAGGTTAGAAACGAGGAGGTGATGTTGCTAATTCGTACTGATTGGAGCCTGACAATGAAGAAGTGAAGGATCCAGTTGCAGAGAGGTGGACAGAGTCCCAGATCCTTTAGTGTGGTCATAGGTTTTGCTCATATGTTGGCATTGAATGCCAACTCCACACAATGTCAGTAGAGGTTGGACAACTTCCTACATTTTTTCCCCAATCTAGGTGACTGAGTTACAATGACCTATTTTTCCCATGGACCCCATGGACACGATTCCTACAACCAGTACCACTGCCACAGACCTGAGAACTAAACTAACCTACCCAGCTGCAACTTCCAGGATCTTTCCTACTGAGATAGCACATTTCATGTCTTCACATAATGCCAATATCCAGAATACTGATTCAATACCATAATAAGAACACTAATAAATCCAACAGATGTGCCATTGGTGGATGGAACAGGATCTGCCTCACCCACTTCCCTCCTGTATGGAGAATGATGGCACTCACCTCTCGGAAATCTTCCTCAAAGTATCGGAGTTGCAGGCACTGCTCAACCTTCAGCTGGTGCTTATTCCAAAACTCATCAAAAGCCATTTCGGTCTCATTCAATTGAGCAAGCAATCTGAAAATAAAGGTAAAATATAAGACACAAACTTGGCAACTTTGACTGAATAATTAGTCCTAACTAGTCTAGTGCAGCTAGGCAGTGTTGTGAAATATAATTAAATAAATACTCCAATATCCCCACTTTCACATGATTGGAATCATAAGATTACCATAAAGGAGATTTTGCTGAAAAGTAGTGCTTCCTGCTTACTTCTATTTACATCAAGTCTTACAGCATGGAAACAGACCCACAGGCCCAGCTTGTCCATGCCACTTGTCTGCATGATGCCACCTACTCCTCCAATCCCCTCCTATCTTTGTAATTATCTGTGTTTTTTAAAGGAAACTAATGTACCTGACTCTGCCACTTTGGCAACTCATTCCATATTGCCCACTACAGTCTGAGTAAAAAATTGACCCTTCATGTCCCTTCTAAATCCCACCCCATCCCCTTTCAACTTAGTTATTCCCTTTCAACTTAGATTCTTCTACTCTAGGAAATAGATGGTCACTATTCAGCTTCTCAATGTCCCTTGAATTTATAGACCCTGAAAAGCCACATGGACTCAAGGGCTAGAAGGGCTGTATCTCTAAAAAAATTTTTTTAAACTTCCCTAATCCTGACAACTTTGTAAACCTGTACCCCTTCCAATATATTATCCTTCCAATAGCTGGGTGACCAAAACTGCACACAATATTCAAAGTATGATCTTGCATCATACTTCAATATGGCATCCCAACTCTTGTATTCAATGCTCCCTGCCATGAAGACAAGCATCCCAAACACTCTCTTCATAACTCTGTCTATTTGTCATCATTAATGAGCTACACCCCTAGGTCCTTCTGCTTCATATCACTCTATAGGGCACTGGTGTTAATCCACTGCTTCATATCACTCTATAGGGCACTGGTGTTAATCCACTGCTTCATATCACTCTATAGGGCACTGCTTTATCCAAAAGCATTATCTTGTACAACGTTGAGTTGAACAACATCTGTCATTCATTAGCCCAGTTCCCAATTCCAAACCCATGTAACCTTCTTCACCGTCCAACATGGGACATATTTTCATGTCAACAGTAAACTTACCATCACACAAATATCCTGTCCAAATCATTCACATACATCTTCATATTAAGGGTCTGAGTACCAAACCCTGAGGAACTCCACAGTTCAGGATCCTCCAGTCATCTACAACCACTTTCAAACTCCTATTAGTGAGTCAAATTTATCTAGTTGGCTAGTTAGCCTTATGTATGTATTTGTACTGATACTTCATGATGCGACTTCCCAGGTAGAAAACCTGATGCTACAGAATCACTACATGGCAAAACTCCCTGCTGAACTTCAAGAACATAATCTCACACAATTCCCGATTATCGTTGCCTTTATTAAAAAACCAAGATGGCATTCTGTCTGTCACTGGTATTCTGTATGCCATAGGTCCTCTGTGGTTAGAAATGGATTACTTAAGGTGGTGTGTGAGTGGATGAGAACCGCTGATCTAGTCAGACGAATGAAAGGGCCCAGCATAGCCTTGAAGCTTCAGACTGTGGGAAATTGGCCAGAACATGTTCTTCTTTTGAGGAGTGCTCATCAAAGATTATTTTGTGATTCTGTAACAGATACATAACTCCTCATTAGTGCACATAAAGAGAAAGGAATATCAGAAAACTGAAGCAAATAGAAAAGCTCACAACATCCGTGAAGAGAACGACATAGTTTACTTGCAGGTCACAACTCTGATCCAACTTGATTCTGGAGGACACAATCCCTAATATTCACTTGTCCCTTTTCCTCTACAGACTCCATTTGATCTTCTGAACATTTCTGTTACAGCACCATAAAATAATCTGTAATGATCTTTGGACACTTCTGAAGAGAAGCAAAAGTTCTCGCCAATATCCCACTGCCTGAAACAGTGTAAAGACTGAATTGTTACATGTGGCTCTTTAGTATGAGGAGTCTCAAAGATTGTTCAAAGCTCACCGTTCCACAGTGTTCTGATTATCCAGCTCGTCTGTGTTCAGCTGATGCCCTGGATTCCTACTGACTGGTTCCTGAATACAGGAGAGGAGAGAACAACCCTGTCTTCGTGTTTGGCTTATATCATTCTTTTGGAGAGAGGAGAAACGGACAATTAAAAATTCATGATTAGAATTAGACTTCTAACTTAAAGGATTCTGATCATTCTTCATTGTGGAAAATAAGTGTTCTGGATTTCTCTTTTCTCTCTGTGTTGAGTTAGTAAGTAGGTTTGTTATAGATTTTACTCTATCCCACAATATTCAGGTTTAGCTGCTAATTTTCTTCCATATTCTTGATTATATTAATATTTCTATTGACATTATGTTCCCTGAAGTATGCTGACCTCAATACCAAACACATATGCAAGATCTGATTGAAATGTTTTCCATACACCAGCATTTCTTCCACTTCAACAAAGTAGAGACACAATAACAGGAATGGTATTGGACCAAGTGAAAGGAGTCTCAACTCTCTGCTTTCAAATTTGGTGTGTTTAACAACTGTACTTGCCAGCACATTAAAATGATGTCATAATTAACAAAATTAAAAATTACAGCCCTCAAAAGTGACATTGCTGTTCAGTCACAATATGTGTTGCTATTTCTTCATGACATTATTCTGTCTTTATATAAGACCACTTTTGCTCCCCAATGCTTTCAGCAGAAACCGGAGAATAATATAGAGCCTTTCCTCTGTAATTTGCATTGCCGTATTTACAAGGGGTGGGGGGGGGGGGGGGCAAGCTTTTAATTTTTAATTTAGACATACAGCACAGTTACAGGCCATTTTGGTCTACGAGTATGTTCCGGGGGTGTAGGTTAATTGGGGGGCATGGACTAAGTGGGCCAAAATGGCCTGTTACTGTGCTGCATGTCTAAATTAAAAATTAGAAGGTTGGCCACTTCTTTCACAATGAGAAAGAAGATTTTGAGGGGTTTTGATAGGGTTGTTGTGAACAGGATGTTTCCTCTTCTGGAAGAACTTTTAACAAATGGGTTACTCTTTGAAAATAGAGAATTGCCCATGGGGCAAATTTATTTACTCTCAGAGGATCATGAGGCTCTTTAGAACTCTCTTCCTCAAAGGATGGTGGAAGTGGAGACTTTGAATATTTTTAAAGCAGAGATGCATAAGTTCATAATGAGCAAGGGGGTGAAAGGTTACTGGGGAAGATGAGAATACAGTTGAGGTCAGTCAGACTAGCTACAATCTTGTTGAATGGCAGAGTAGACACAAGGGGCTAAGAAGACTATTCCTCTCCACGTTCAAATATCCACACATACAATAAGGGCACAATGTATTCTACAGTCAAGTTAGAGTCATACAGAGTAGAATCAGGCCCTTTGGACCAACATGCCCATGCTGACTAAAAAGCCCTACCCACCCTAGTATGGCATATTGTGGTGGGGAGTGAGGTGTTTATTTCAACAGGAATACTTGTCTCCCAATAAGCACTACAAACATCAAGGTGTGCATGTGTACATTAATGGATAATACATTTTGCCTGCCTGAAAGCAGTCAAGCTTGATGTACGACTTTAATGGAACAAAATGTTCAAGAAGCAAACATAACTGGCAGTCAAGTTTGAGTTCAATATCATTTGATTGTACATGTACAACCCAATGAAACAGCATCTCTCCAGACCAAAACACACATAAATAATCAAAATAAATATATCTAAATATCTGGGATGACTGTCACAGTTACAGGCCTCACAGCCTATGGGAAGAAGCTATTCCCCAGCTTGCAGTTCTAATTTGATGCTCCTATACATTTTTTTTAATGGTAATGGGTTGAAGATTCTGTGCGCTGGATAAAAGGGGTCTTCAATAATTCTTAACCAATTTTAGACAGTGCTACCAATAAACATCGTCTACAGAGGAAAGAGAAACCCCATTGATCTCTCTGCTGTTTTAATGATCCTCTGTATAGACCTCCGTTCTGATGCTTTGCAGCTACCATACCACATAATGATGCAATTGTATTCTGTAAAAGATTGTCAAGATTGGAGTCAGTAGCCTTGCCCTTCTCAGCCTCCTTAGGAAGTGTAGGTGCTGCTGTGCCTTCCTGACCAATGAGGACATATTGTGAATCCGGGAGAGGTTGTCCCTTATATGCACACCAAAGAACTTTGTGTTCTCTACTCTTTCCATGATGGCACCGTTGATGGGCAGTGGAGAATGGTCAACCTTCCTCCTTGTGAAGTCCACAGTAATCTCCTGTAGTGTGATTCATCGTTGTTGCTGATGTCCTAAATTAGCTTTGGTTTACTGCTGACCAAGTGAGTTACTCATGAAATGCTCCTTGCAACGTATATAAGCATCATCCTAATGGCATCTATCGCATTACCTTCATCTTTTTTTTTTGCATTACCTTCATCTTGTCTCGCTTTCCTGTGTGCATTGTTGTGAGACCTAAAGTTGCTGTTACATCACTTGGCAATTCAGTTTCAGCAAGTTCTGTTCCAAAGATTTGAAGCACCTGTGCAGTTTCCTTCACTTTGACAGCAAAGTCCTCGATAGCCTAATGCAAACAAAGGCACAGGGGACGTGAATTAGAAGCAACATGGTACAAGAGATGGACCCAAAGTGGGAAACTTACTAACCCAGCCCAAAATCATGACTTAAATTTCAAAGCACCTGAAACATTAGAATTCCTCAAAGAGTGGAAGTAGATTAGAAAGGCTGGTGGTACGCTGAATTTTTCTTTCCTTTACTACTTTCTGCCTCTTCAGATGTTTGGTTTTCTTTTGATGTTTGGGGGTGGAGGGAGGGGAATTATGTAAAATGATATTTGAACCTCAGAAACGAAATGTACGAAAAGAATGTGTAATAAATATGTTAAAAATGACTGTGTTTTCAAACGTGATACTATGTTTTGAAAAACGGAAAAATAAAATTAAAAAAAGAAACATTAAAATCTTTAAATCTGCTTTAGAAACATCAAAAATAGATAATGCTTGAGAAAGCCATGCAGCCTTTCAAACCTGCTCCACCATTCAACACAATCAAAGCTGATCATTTAGCTTCAGTGCCCTATTCCTGCTCTCTCTGCATGACCCTTAATCCCTTTAACCAATAGGGCCACATCCATCTCCCTTGAATATACCTAATGAACTGGCCTTAGGTGCTAATTCCCTTTTTGCACATGCTGCTTGAAATAAATTAGCCCACTGGCATTACCATTTGTCTCAGTGAAGCTTCAGTCAGTGTAGTACACAATGTGTGTTATGGACAAAGTGTGGCAGAAAGTATATGTTCTAAGTTCTTTTCATGATCTAATTACAATTAACTGAAATGATCACCCATGATGTACCATCAAATACTTGAAAGTCTTGTTGAAAAACCAATAGGCTTTTTTTATTCACTTAAGAACAATGGTACATCCATACTGTTCAACAATCCTGCATTCAGGATGGGGCTGTGGAACAGTCATTTTATACAGCAGCCTGTGGGGAGAGGGCCACAGGTACAATCAACTAATAGGTGTGCCTGACCAGACAATTATATGCAACAGTGGTTTACCACATTCACCCCTTGCTTTTAAAAAGTCCAAAAGAGTGAAGTGGAACTTACAAAGCTACTCATTCAAAAGTCACATGTTCAATCTTTCTGGTAGTCTGGTCGTTCACTCGGACCGTCATAGTACCTGTTGTGCTGGTGGGTAGATGCCAATGAGTCCGGTGTATTCTCCCTCAGGGCAGAGGCAGGGCATCAGGGGTCAGGTGTATTGTGTGTGTTCAACGGTGGAGGGGTGCGCGGTGATCAGCAGTGGTCTCCAGGGCCCCAGAGGGAGCCAAGTCCCTGACAGATTCGGTGTCTTTGTGCCCATCAGGGTATACCACGTAGGCATATTGGGGGTTGGTATGAAGAAGGTGGACCCTTTTGACTGGTGGGGGGGGGGGCAAGACCTATGGCTCCTCACATGCTTCTGGAGTAGGTCTGGCCCTGGGGATGTCAGCTATGCTGGTAGTGTGGTCCCTGTTGCAGATTTCCTGTGAAAGGAAAACATACATTCATGTGGTGTGGCATTTATGGCTGTACTTAGCAGAGACCTGATGGAGTGGAGTGCCTCTGGGAGGACCTCTTGGCAGCGGTAAACTGGGAGGCCTTTAAACTGCAAGGCCAGGAGCACTTCCTTCCAAACCGTAGTATTCTCCCTCTTCACTTGCCCGTTACTAGTGGTCCTGCTTGTGACAATTCCCTTGGCCAACAGGTACTGGCGCAGCTCATCACTCATAAAGGAAGGCCACCAGTCACCATGGATATAACTGGGGAAGCCAAACAGAGTGAAGAGCTGCACAGGGTCTTGATGACTGTGGCAGCAGTCATGTCCGAGAAGGGGATAGCGAATGGAAAACGGGAGTATTCATCAGTGATGTTAAGAAAATACACTTTGCAGTCAGTGGTCGGCAGGGGTCCTTTAAAATCAACACCGAGTTGTTCAAAGGTGCTCTGTCTAGCCAGTGGAAGGGCGCAGACCTGACAGTTCTTTGTCATGGATCTAATCTCGTCGATGGAGTACAGCAATGTACTTTGACAAAATGAAAAACCTGGTAACTCTGGGATGATAGAGATCGTTGTGGAGGTTTTGTAGCCGGTTGATCTGTGTGCTGGCACAAATCCCATGGGACAGGGCATCTGGCGGCTCATTAAGTTTCCCCAGCCGGTACAAAATATCGTAATTGTAGGTGGAGAGATCAATCCTCCACCTCAGTATTTTGTCATTTTTGATTTTGCCCTGCTACTGATTATTAAACATGAATGCAACTGTGTGTTGACCAATCAGCAGGGTGAATCTCTTACCAGTCAGGTAATGGTACCAATGATGCACTGCCTCAAAAATGGCTTGGGCCTCTTTCTTGACTGAGGAATGTTGAATTTTGGAACCCTGCAGGGTATGGGAAAAAATGCAACTGCCTGCCTGCCTGGTTAAGGGTGGCTGCCAGGGCAAAGTCTGACACAACACTTTCCGCCTGAAAATGGGGTGGATTCGTCCACAGCGTGGATCGTGGCCTTGGTAATATCTGCCTTTGATGCGATTGAAGGCTGCACAAGCCTTCGCCGTTGGGGGAAGGATGTGGATTTGATGAAGAGGTGGGCCTTGTCTGCATAATTGAGGACCCATTGAGCATAATAGGAGGAAAAACCCAAGGCACCTTTTCAGGGCCTTGAGGCTGTGTGGGAGGGGAAGCTCCAAGAGTGACTGCATGCGATCAGGGTCTGGGCCAATAACTCCATTCTCCATGACATAGCCAAGGATAGCAAGGCGGATTGTGCGAAACATGCACTTGGCCTTATTATATGTGAGGTTAAGGAGCTTGGCTGTTTGAAGAAATTTCTGGAGGTTGGCGTCATGGTCACAAATGGTGACATTTTGTACTGATCCATCTCCTGCTGGAATACTGAGGCACCATTCGTTACACTGAAGGGGACCTGCAGGAAGTGGTAGAGGTGGCCATCTGCCTCAAACCCTGTGTACTGGCGGTCCTCTGGGTGGATAGAGAGCTGGTTGTATGTTGGCTTCAGGTCGATGATCGAAAAGACCTAATGCTGGGCAATTTGGTTGACCATGTCGGTGATGTATGGGAAGGGGTATGCATCCAATTGTGTGTATCTGTTGATGGTCTGACTGTAATCGATGACTTTCCTCTTCTTTTTTTCCTCATTCCACACTACCTGTGCTCTCCAAGTGCTGGTGCTGGCTTCAATAATCCCCTCCCTGAGTAAGTGCTGTACCTCAGTTCAGATGAAGTCCCTGTCACCGGCACTGTACCATCTACTTTTGGTGGTGACGGATTTACAGTCGGGAATGAGGTTGGCAAATAACGACAGTATGGGGGTAGGGGGGAGGATAATTTTAAGTGTGCAGGTCGTACATGGTGAGTGATTGGGTTGTTGGCCATGTATGATAGGGGGTTGTGGAGAGCATGGTGCTCAGTAGTCAATTCAAAAATTGCTAGTTACATACAGTGAGAGGTGAATGGAGCCCATCGAACTCCATCGTCATTCTTTTAAGGTGACACTGAAAATCCAGTCCCAATAGCACAGCAGCGCAGAGCTGCAACATTATCATCAGTCTAAAGTCTTTATATTCAGTACCCCGCACTGTAATAGTCACTACACAGAAGTCCCAAATGTCTGCTTTGTGTGACTTGGATACCAAGGAGACATTCTGGTTCACCGGTAATACTGTAAGGGAAAGGCGCCGCACTGTGTCCAGGTGTACAAAGCTCTCCGTGCACTTTGGGTGCCACCATAGCACCGTGGCTGTGGTTGTGTCACCAGTGGAGCCAGACAAAAGTGACGGGGGGGGTGATCACGGTTCACTGCTGCTGTAGTCGAGTCATCAGTGGAGCGAAGGGGTGGCATTGCGTCCCAAGATGGCAGTGCCCAGGGTAACTATGAGGAGGCCATGTTATCAGTCAAGTAGGCCTCCATGTTCAAAAGAGTCACCTCCAGTGTATCTGCCAGCTCAACTGCTCTCTGCGGACTGAGTTCCCCTTGCTCCAAGAGACTCTGTTAGATGTAATTTAACCTGATCCCCATGACGTAGGCGTTCTGGATCAGGTCTTCTGTGCATTCCGCAGTGGACATGGCCTTTCATTCACAGGGCCTGCCAAGGGCTCACAGGCCACGAAAATATTTAGCACTGGACTCACTGGATCATTGTTTGCGGGTCACTAGAAGGTGTCTGGTTTACACAACATTGATCTTACACAGACACTGTCCTTTGAGCATGTCCATGGGTTCCTAGATCCTGATCATGGAATACACCAGGATGCCGACCCGGGAGTACAGCATGTAGTTTATCGGTCTCTGATCACACAATGGTAGAAGAAACCTGCAGGAATGTCTCAAAACAGCTCAGCCAGAGCTCAAAGTTGGTGGATGCCTCAGGTGATTGAGGGTCGATCTCCAGCTTTTCTGGCTTCAGGATCTGCTCCATTGTAAAAAAAAAACTTTTAAAATTGATGCACCATCAATTACTCGAACACGGTTGAGAAGCCAATAGGCTTTTATTCAATTAAGAATAGACACAACCATGTTGTTTGACTGTCCTGCACTGAGAAGGGGGCTGTGGAACAGTCACCTTTATTAAGGAGCCTGTGGGGAGGGACCACAGGTACGATCAGCCAATTGGTGTGCATGACTAGACAATTACATGTAACAGACATTTGGTAGGATGAAGGGTGACATTTGGTAGGATAGAGGGTGGCAGCAGAGGGCAGGATTATCAGCCAGGATCATTTTTGTTGCTCACATAGTCAGATGGCTTGCCAGCAGGTACTGGGTGTTCAAGCAATGAACAAGTACCTGGACAGGATGTTCAAGGACAACAGTGCTAAGTAAGCCTGCAGGGCTAGAAATAGAAGAGACTCAATGTCCCTAGAAATCAATTTCAGTAAGCCAAATGTATGACAAGAAGCTTTTTCAGGAGAAAAGCTAGGAGGAAAACTTACAGTTCGATGGCAGAACCAGTGAGTGTGGCAATACCCCAGGGTACCTCCAAGTTCCTCTGTAAGCTGTGTTTTGTCGATGTAATTGTGTAATTCCGAAACCGAATTCAGCATTATGACCTACAAGGGAAGATATTCATAAAACACAGAGACAATAGCACTGAAAATTCAAACTGGAATGAAGACAATTCAACCACTGAACAAACACTGAATACTTTCCAAAAACACTAAATAGTTCAAGAAATTAAACAAAGCAAATTTTGAGATATGCTTATTAATCATCTTGAACTTTTGCCCAAGTTTAACAAACACTGTCAGTTGCTTAGGTAACAAGGTTCCTGGATTGCTTCTAACCTGACAAAGTGACAGTCATGCATCTGTAGCATAAGTTGCACCATCCACCATACAGGTTAGGGAATTAATGTATGTGCCATTAACTCCTACCTACAATATACAGAGTGGTCAGACCATAAACACAGTCTCGATATGAATTGTATCCAAAGTACATGAGCACGAGAAGGCAAGTCACAGAATTAATGTGAATGAGAGAGTAGATGACAGACCATGAAAGCCGGTGAAAGCCAGCCACTGCTTATTGGAAGGGGAGTGCCTAGCAGAGGGAAAAGCATTGATGATCTGTGCAGTCAGTAAATGTGCTCCATCAATGTGATGGAGATGCTGGAGATGTCCACATTACATCTGTAACACTGCCAGCCCGAGCAGAATCCTGTAGAATTTACAGCAGCCTTTCTAATGTGCTTCAGAGAACCCTATTGCTATTCATTCAGGATAAACTACAGGAAATGATTAGCAGTTGTTACCTATAAGAATTGAGGAAAGATTTGTAATATTAAGTGATGTCCCTTGCTTGTTCTGAGTACTGTTTGCAAATGCAACAAATCTTTGGTTAAGATGTTGTCAGAAGGAAGACCACATTTCAGTAGAATAGCTCAGTCACATTATTAATGGCAAACTTCATGTTTTGTATTTATAATGTATACACAGATAACTTATACTTCTTGCTCAAGTGTCTCTGTGTCGAGGGAGTCACGTGATGGAGTAGTGGCCGGTTGGGTTGAAACAGCTCTCTCCAGAAAAAAAAGAAAATAAGTTTGGAAAAGACAAGCCTCAACGAATATAAAACTCAAGAAATAGAAGATAAATTTACAGAAAAGAACAAGAAGATGGCACCCAAGAAAGAGAAAGTAAGAACAATGGGGAAAAAAAGAAAAATCACCGGAAAAGAAAGAAGAAGGGCTTACCTGCATGAAGGAGCAGGGAGCTGCGGTGGTGATCTCCGAGGTTGGTCAGCGCCCTGTGAAGTCGCAACCTCCCGACCGGTGGACTCCAAAAATGGCTCTCGGAGCCAAACAAAAGTGTGCAGTGCGCAATCAAAGGAAAAAATTAACACCGGCGGGAGGGGGGGGCTCAGCCGAGGAGCAATCAGGTACAACACGAACAGCTGAGGGATGCCTGGTATCAGGGCGTTCAGCTGAAGGAAAAAAACAACAGAGAGGAAAGGAGCGAGGAGCTGGACGAAGAAGAACGACAGACAACAAGAGAATCAACAGCAGGAGGCCAGACAGACAGACAGCCCACGAAAGGAAGACCAACAGCAAGAGGCCCAGCAAGAGGAGGCCAGAAAAAGACAGAAGTAATTCATCAGAAAAAAAACAGAAGAGATACAGATACAAAGATAAGAAGAAGACACAAACACAGGTACAGAGACAGAAGAAGAGGAAGAAGAAGACCAAGATCTTCACAGGGAAATAGAAGGAAAAACAGATGGACAGAATATAGATAAAGCCTTTTTTGAAGAACAAATGAGATCATTAAAAGAATGGTTATCATTAGAATTTAGTGCGATTAAAAGAAAAATGAAAAGAGCAGAAGACAAAATGCAAAGTTTAGAAAAGTTTAGAAATAGGGAAAAGAGTAGAAAACGTGGAAAAGCGGGAAATGGCTGTAGAATTGGAAGTAAATTATTTAAGAGAAAAATTGGAAGAAAGTGACAAAAAAATTAAAGAGACACAAGAGTTGTTATCTCAGAAATTTGATATTTTGGAATGGGATTCTGAAGGTTTTGGGAGTGACAGAATTACATGCAGAAATGGAAATAGAAAGGGCACACAGACCACTAGTACCGAAACTGCAGACACATCAAAAACCAAGATCCATCTTAGTAAAATTTTAAAGATAAACGACGAGAAAATATACTGGAGCGGGCAAGAAACAAAGTTAAAGATAATAAGCTGTTGGAATATAAGGGACAAAAAATATTTTTTTACCCAGAGGTAAGTTTTGAACTCTTAAAGAAGAGGAAGGAATTTAATACAGCAAAAATGATTTTATGGAAAAAAGGTTATAAATTTATGTTAAGACATCCAGCCGTACTTAAAATATTTATACCTGGGGAGCAAAACAGACTGTTCTCGGATCCAAAGGAAGCACAAGAATTCGCAGAGTGTTTGGAGGACAGAAGGAGAGAAGAAGAGATGTAACAAGAAAGAAGATCGGCGATAAAGTATATATAAAGATGTAAAAATAATGTATTTGTAAAGAACTAAAGATGGAAAAGAGAAGGGAAGAAAGGAAGAAGGGAAAAAAAAGAGAGCTTTGTTATATATATTTTAAAAAAGTGTTTTCTGGGGGGGGGAGAGAATAACCGTCACTGCGAAATCAGTTGACGCTTGCGAGCAAGATTGCAAACCAAATGGAAAGGGGAGTTGTGGTTGCCCGGCAAGGGATAAGGAGCAACTTAGCCATTTGGGGTTAAGGTGTTATTGGGTGTGGGAATTGTTGGAGTATTTTATGTTTTAAATGTGTTGTCATACATTGAGTTTAAAAAGGGAAAACTAAAAGATAAAAAGGGGGATGGAGCTGGCGAGGAGGCAGAAAAGAGGTGTAAACAAGATACAAGATGGCCACGTTGAACTATATGACTATAAACATTAATGGAATACATAACCAAATTAAAAGGAAGAGGCTACTAAATTTACTGAAAAAAGAAAAAAATAGATATAGCATTTGTGCAGGAAACGCATCTAACTCAAGTGGAACATAAATTAAAGAGAGACTGGGTAGGACACGTAGCGGCAGCATCATATAATACAAAAGCTAGACGTGTAGCCATATTAGTTAACAAAAATCTACCAATTAAGATAGAGGAGGAAATAATAGATCCAGCAGGGAGGTATGTAATGATAAAGTGTCAGATATACTCAGAATTTTGGAATTTGCTCAATATATATATATACACCTATCGATGAGGATCAAAAGTTTATGCAGGATATTTTTTTGAAGATTGCAGACACACAAGGAAATATATTGATAGGAGGTGATTTTAACCTTAATTTGGATCCATTGTTGGATAAAACTCGACAAAAGATTAGCAAAAAGAATAAAGTAGCCAAATTTATGGTTAAATCAATGCAGGAAATGAAACTTTTGTATATATGGAGGAGACAGCATCCAAAAGAGAAGGAATATTCATATTATTTGAGTAGGCATAAAACATACTCAAGGATTGATATGTTTTAATTGTCGGCCATATTCAAGGAAGAGTTAGGAAAACTAAGTATAAAGCTAGACTACTATTAGATCATTCACCCCTGTTATTAGCAATAGAACTGGAGGACATCCCACCAAAAACATATAGATGGAGGATAAACTCCATGCTACTTAAAAGGCAGGAATTTAGAGAATTTATTGAATGCCAAATTAAAACATATTTTGAAATAAACACAGAATAAGTGAAAGATAAATGTATGCTATGGAGCGCATGAAAGCTTACATTAGAGGACAGATAATAAGTTATGTAACTAAGATGAAAAAGGATTACAATTGGGAAATAGAGCAGCTGGAAAGGGAGATAGCATGTATAGAAAAGAAACTAGTGAAGAGGGAGGAAGAGATAGAAACATAGAAGATAGGAGCAGGAGTAGGTCATTCGACCCTTCGAGCCTGCTCCGCCATTCAATGAAATCATGGCTGATCTTAAAGTTCAGTACCCCGTCCCCGCCTTCTCTCCGTAACCTTTAATACCCTTATACTGAAGAAATATATCTAATTCCCTCTTAAATATATTTAATGAACCTGCCTCCACTGCCCTCTGTGGCAATGAATTCCACAGATTCACCACCCTTTGGGTAAAGAAATTCCCTCTCATCTTGGTCCTAAATGGTTTGCCTATTATCCTCAAACCATGGCCCCAGGTTCTGGATTTTCCCATCATTGGAAACATCCCATCTGCATCCATTCTGTCCAGTCCTGCCAGAATTTTATATGTCTCTATGAGATCCCCTCTCAATCTTCTAAACTCCAGGGTGTACAACGCCAATTTGCGCAATCTTTCCTCATAAGTCATTCCTGCCATTCCAGGTATCAGCCTGGTGAATCGCCAATGCACTCCCTCCATTGCAAGAACATCCTTCCTTAGATAAGTTGACCAAAACTGCACACAATACTCCAGGTGTGGTCTCACCAAGGCTCTGTACAGCTGCAGTAAGGTATCCTTGTTCCTATACTCAAACCCTCTTGATATGAAGGCCAACATACCATTTGCCTTTTTAACTGCCTGCTGTACCTGCATGCTCGCCTTCAGAGACTGATGTACAAGTACCCCTAAGTCTCTCTGCACTTCCCCATCTCTTAATCTATTGCCATTCAAATAGTAATCTGCCCTCCGGTTTGTATTACCAAAGTGGATAACCTCACATTTTTCCACATTGTAGTGCATTTGCCATGTATCTGGCCAGTCCCTCAATTTATCCAAATCACACTGGAGCTTCCTGACCCCCTCTTCCGTGTACACAACCCCTCCTAGCTTAGTGTCATCTGCAAATTTGGAGATATTACATCCAATCCCCTCATCCAGATCATTAATGTAAATTGTGAACAGCTGTGGTCCCAGTACAGATCCCTGTGGCACCCCATTGGTCACCGCCTGCCACTCAGAAAACGAGCCATTTATCCCAACTCTCTGTCTTCTACCTGCCAGCCAGTTCTCAATCCACATCAATACTTTGCCCCCAATCCCATGAGCCATGATTTTGTAAGCCAGTCGTTTATGCGGGACCTTATCGAAGGCCTTTTGGAAGTCCAGGTACACCACATCCACTGGCTCTCCCCCACCTATTTTACCTGTCACCATCTCAAAGAATTCCAATAGATTTGTCAAGCACGATTTACCTTTTGTAAATCCATGTTGACTCCGTCCGATCCCTTCTCTGCTAGTCATATGCTCCACTATTACATCCTTAATAATGGATTCCATCATTTTGCCCACTACTGATGTAAGGCTCACCGGCCGATAATTCCCGCTTTTTCTCTACCCCCCTTTTTAATGTACAAGGTGGAGAAAAACATAATGAAAACAAAGCAAAAGTATTATGAATTGGGAGAAAAAAACAAATAAAATATTGGCCTGGCAACTTAAAACAGAACAAGCAAAAAGAATTGTATTGGCATCAAGGAAAAAGGACAAACAAATTACATATAACCCAACAGAGATTAATGAAAAATTTAAAGAATTTTATGAACAATTATACCAAACTGAGAATGAGGGGAAAGATGATAAAATAGAAGAGTTTTTAGCTAAAATTGAACTGCCAAAATTACAAGAAGAGGAACAAAACAAACTAATAAAACCATTTGAAATAGAGGACGTACAGGATATATTAAAAAAGCTGCCGAACAATAAAACACCAGGAGAGAATGGATTTCCAAAAGAATTTTATAAAAAAATTTAAAGAGTTATTAATTCCTCCTCTCCTCAAAGTAATGAATCAGGTAGAAGGAACACAAAACTTGCCAGACTCATGTAAGACAGCAATAATTACAGTAATACCAAAGATGGGGAAGGATCCATTAACACCAGCATCATATAGACCAATATCTCTACTTAACTCAGACTATAAGATAATAGCAAAATTATTAGCAAACAGATTGGCCGACTGTGTACCAAAAATAGTTAAACAAGATCAAACTGGATTTATTAAGAAAAGATGAACAGCAGATAATGTCTGTAAACTTATTAATCTAATTGATGCAGCTCAAGGAAATAAGAAACCAACGGTGGCTGTTGCCTTAGACGCAGAAAAAGCCTTTGACAGGGTAGAGTGGAACTACTCATTTAAGGTATTACAGAAATTCAATCTGCCAGAAAAATATATTAATTGGATTAAAGCATTGTATAATTGACCATTGGCAAAGGATATGTATCGAACCAATTCAAATTAAGTAGATCAACTAGGCAGGGATGTCCATTATCCCCCTCATTATTCGCCTTAGCAATAGAACCATTGGCAGAGCTGATAAGGATAGAAAACAAAATAAAAGGGATTAAAAATAAAGGAGTATAAAATCAGTTTATTTGCAGATGACATCATAGATAACCTAACAGAACCAGAAATATCAATAAAAGAATTACATAAGAAATTGAAGGAATATGGAGAAATATTGCGATACAAGATCAACACAAATAAAACTGAAATATGCCAATGAGTAATGCGGATGACACAGAACTTAAAAAAGAATCACCATTTAAATGGCAAGCACAAGCAATCCAATACCAAGAGATCAGATTAGATAATAACTTAAGCCACTTGTACAAACTAAATTGTCAGCCACTAATAAAGAAAGTGCAGGAAGACTTAGAACATTGGAAAGAACTACTGCTAACATTGATAGGGAGAGTGAACTGCATTAAAATGAATGTGTTCCCAAGGATACAATACTTATTTTAAATGTTACCAATTCCCTTAACAGAGAAATTCTTTGAATAACTAAAGAGAATAATAAGGAAATTCTTGTGGAAAGGGGGGAAACCGAGGGTAGCGTTAGATAAATTAACAGAGAGGTATAACCAGAGTGGTTTGCAGTTACCAAATTTATAGAGCCGCACAATTAAGGTATTTATCAGATTTTTACCAATCGAGAGAAAACCCAGACTGGATTAAGATAGAACTAGATAAAATAGGGGAGAAGGTACCGGAACATATACTTTATAAGTGGGAATCTAGTCGTTTTGTCTTCTTATCATTACTTTATTTTTTTTAATTATGTTATTTTTTCCAATGGAATACATTTAATCATTTCCATGTACCATTGCTGTATACGCAGGCTCTCTTCCATTTTCCAAGTTGACATTATACATTTTTTTGCTATCGCTAAGGCTACCATAATGAATTTTTTTTTGCACTTTATCCAATTTGAGGCCTAATTCTCTACTTCTTATGTTACTTAAAAGAAATATCTCTGTTTTTTTTAGTATGTTATTTTTTGTAATTTTATTTAGTATCTGATTTAATTCTTCCCAAAATGTATTCACTTTCATACATGCCCAAGTTGCATGTACTGTTGTTCCCATTTCCTTCTTACAGTGAAAACATCTATCAGATAATGTTGAATCCCATTTTTTTAAATTTTTGTGGAGTAATATATAACCTGCGTACTCAATTATACTGTATCATACATAACCTTGTGTTTATTGTATCCTTCATAGTTCCAGAACATAACTTTTCCCATACTTAATTTTTTATCTTTATGTTTAGATCCTTTTCCAACTTCTGCTTAGGTTTATAGTTTATTTCATTTTCCTTATCTTGCAGCTTAATGTACATTTGGTTACAAATCTTTTAATTATCATTGTGTCTGTAATCACATATTGAAAGCTGCTTCCTTCAGGTAATCTCAAGCTGTTTCCCAGTTTATCCTTTAAATAAGCTTTCAATTTATGATATGCAAACATTGTACCATGAGTTATTCCATATTTGTACTTCAACTGTTCAAATGTTAATAAATTATTTCCCAAAAAACAATTTTCTATTCTTTTGATTCCTTTTCTTTCCCATTCTCTAAAGGAAAGGTTGTCTATTGTAAAAGGGATTAGCGAATTTTACGTCAATAGTAATTTTGGTATTTGATAATTCATCTTTTTCCTTTCTAAGTGGATCTTCTTCTGTGTATTAAGTAAATGATGCAATACTGGTGAGCTTTTATATTGCACCAGCTTTCATCCCACTTATAAAGTATATGTTCCGGTACTTTTTCCCCTATTTTATCTAGTTCTATCTTAGTCCAGTCTGGGTTTTCCCTTGTCTGGTAAAAATCTGATAAATACCTTAATTGTGCAACTCTATAATCATTTCTAAAATTTGGGAACTGCAAACCACCTTGATTATACCTCTCTGCTAATTTATCTAATGCTACCCTTGGATTCCTCCCTTTCCACAAGAATTTCCTTATTATTCTCTTTAGTTCCTTAAAGAATTTTTCTGTTAAAGAAATTGGTAATGTTTGAAATAAGTATTGTATCCTTGGGAACACATTCATTTTAATGCAATTTAACCTCCTTATCAACGTTAGCGGTAATTCGTTCCAATGTTCTAAGTCTTCCTGCACTTTTTTTATTAGTGGCTGACAATTTTGTTTGTACAAGTGGCTTAAGTTATTATCTAATCTGATCCCTAGGTATCGGATTGCTTGTCTTGCTATTTAAATGGTGATTCTTTTTTAAATTCTGCATAGTCTGCGTTACTCATTGGCATCACTTCACTTTTATTTGCGTTGATCTTATACCCCAATATTTCTCCATATTCCTTCAATTTCTTATGTAATTCTTTTTCTGATACCTCTAGTTCTGTTAGGTATACTATGATGTCATCTGCAAATAAGCTGATTTTATACTCCTTCTCCTTTATCCTTTTATTTTATTTTCTATTCTTATCAGTTCTGCCAAAGGTTCTATTGCTAAGGCGAACAATGAGGGGGGATAGTGGACATCCCTGTCTAGTTGACCTACTTAATTTAAAGTGACTCAATACATATCCATTTACTGCTACCTTTGCCAGTGATCCATTATACAATGCTTTAATCCAATTTGTATATTTTTCTGGTCGATTGAACTTCTGTAATACTTTAAATAAGTAGTTCCACTCTACTCTGTCAAAGGCTTTTTCTGTGTCTAGAGCAACTGCTACTGTTGGTTTCTTATTTCATTGAACTGCAAGGATTAGATTAATAAGTTTACAGACATTGTCTGCTGTTTGTATTTTCTTAATAAATCCAGTTTGATCTTGTTTTACTAATTTTGGTACACAGTCGGCCGATCTGTTTGCTAATAATTTCGCTATTATCTTATAGTCTGAGTTAAGTAGAGATATTGGTCTATATGATGCTGTTGTTAATGGATCCTTCCCCATCTTTGGTATTACTGTAATTTTTGCTGTCTTACATGAATCTGGCAAGTTTTATGTTTCTTCTATCTGGTTCATTACATTCAGGAGAGGAGGAATTAATAACTCTTTAAATGTTTTATAAAATTCTTTTGGAAATCCATCCTGTCCTGGTGTTTTATTGTTCGGCAGCTTTTTTAATATATCCTGTACTTCCTCTATTTCAAATGGTTTTATTAGTGTGTTTTGTTCCTCTTCTTGCAATTTTGGCAGTTCAATTTTACCTAAAAATTCCTCTATTTTATCATCTTTCCCCTCGCTCTCAGTTTGATACAATTGTTCATAAAATTCCTTATAATTTTCATTATTCTATGTTGGATTATATGTAATTTGTTTGTCCTTTTTCCTTGATGCCAGTATCGTTCTTTTAGCTTGTTCTGTTTTAAGTTGCCAAGCTAATATTTTATGTGTTTTTTCTCCCAGTTCGTAATACTTTTGCTTTGTTTTCATTATGTTCTTCTCCACCTTGTACGTTTGTAATGTTTTGTATTTAATATTTTTGTCTGCCAATTCTCTCCTTTTCGTTATATCATCCCTTTTTACTAATTTCTTTTCTGTACTCCCTTTCCAACTGCTCTATTTCCTGATTGTAATCCTTTTTCATCTTAGTCACATAACTTATTATCTGTCCTCTAATGAAGGCTTTCATTGCATCCCATAAAATATAAATTTGTCTTTCACTGATCCTGTGTTTATTTCAAAATATGTTTTAATTTGGCGTTCAATAAACTCCCTGAATTCCTGTCTTTTCAGTAGCATGGAGTTTATCCTCCATCTATATGTTCTTGGTGGGATGTCCTCCAGTTCTATTGCTAATAACAGGGGTGAATGATCTGATAGTAGTCTAGCTTTATATTCAGTTTTTCTAACTCTCCCTTGAATATGGGCTGACAACAAAATTCCTTAAAGTTCATAAGGTTTAGTTTAATGTTTCATCTGGAGGACAGTACCTCCATAATGCAGTACTCTCTTAGCAACAGCATGGATATTTGTACTGGATTATTCTGAAGCAGATACTCACCACCTTCTGACTCATAAGCAAGTACACACTGAACCACAATACATGAAAGAATACTCAGTGACATCATACAAGGTCAGAGTGGCATAACTGCATTTAGAAATGGCAAAGCTTTTGTGAATTTCATCAGAAGGCAAACACAGAGTCACTATGGTTACAATTGTAAGCAATGCCACAGGAAATATCCTGCCTGGGAGCATCACAGCTTGGAATGGGATCTGATCTGTTCGAAACCACAAGAGAGTTGTCTCTTTTTAATTGATTTGTATATTCTTGCAGTTGTTTTTGTTATAAAGTACCTATTCAGCTGCAGCAAGTAAGAATTTCAGTACAATACAGATGACAATAAATTTATTAATACAGCTCCCAACCTCCCCTGCATCTATACCTCCCATACCTCAGCAAAGCTGTCAATATATTAAAGGACCCATCCCAGCTGCACACTTTTCTTCGAACTCACAGTTCCTATTTGTTTCAAGAAGACCGCCATGATACCAGTGCTAAGGAAAAGTACAATAATGGGCCTAAATGATTACTGACTGGTTGGTCTGACATCCACCATCAGGAAGTGCTTTGAGAGGCTAGAGATGGCCCCTAGCCTCTCAGCCAGCCTTGACCCTCATTCAATTTGCCTACCATCCAAAAACAACCCATGGCAGACCCCATCTCCCTGGCATCTCCCTGGCACACCACTTTGCCTGCAAATTGCTGGACGCCATGGTCACTTGTGTTGACCTTGGTACATAGACTTCAGCTCTGCCTTCAATTCTATAATCCTAGAAGACTCATTCCAAACTTAACAATCTAGGCCTCAGGGCCTCCTTCCGCAACCGGATCCGTAGCTCTTGTCTGATAGACCCAATCTAAGAAGATGGCAGATCTCCTCTATGATCACACTCAATACTGGTGCTCCTCAAGGATGTGCTCTCAGTCCTCAACACCCACAAATTAAGAGCCAACTACATCTTCAAATTTACTAATAATGCCACAGTAGTGAGCCAGGTATCAAATAACAATAAGATGGATTACAGGAAAGAGGCTGAAAGTGTATTGGTATGGTGCCAAGAAAAAAAACTCTCTCTTAATATCAATGTTCCTAATGAAATGATCACTGACTAGGAAAGGGGGCAGAGTCCACACCCTTGCTCATATTAATTGTGCTGAAGTCAAAAGACAAGAAAGCTTCAAGTTCTGAGAAATAAACATCTCCAATGACTGGTTCTGAGTTAATACAATGGTCAAGGAAGTGCAGCTTTGTCACTACTTTGAGGAAGTTTAGCATATGATATTTCTACATATGATATTTGCTTGACACATTCAGTGTGGTTCGGGAGCTGCTCTACTCGGGATCAGAGGAAGCTGCAGAAAGCAGTAAATGCAACAGATAATAACGTAAATTTCCTTCTCCTCCATGGGCTCCATCGGTATCTCCCATTGCCTAGGAATGATGGCCAACATACTGAAAGGCCCATCACACCCAAAACGTGCTTTCTTCTGCCTCCTCCCATCAGAGAGAAGGAGTGTGAAACCATGCACCAACAGGCTTAAAGACAGTTTCATCCCTGCATCCCTCAGGCTCCGAATGAACTCCACAATAGTGCGATCATGCTGTCCTTGCTTGATCCTTCTTTTTTATTGTAATCCTGTACTCTGTAAATTGGGTTCTTAACACAACTCTATAAATGTTAGAGGGAATTCATTAGTCTTCTCACAGAACCCTTCTCACAGTACTAGGAACAGTTTCTTTTCTGCAGACTCTTGAATGGGCCTCTCATTGGTTAAAAGATTATGTCTCTCCACTGTTTAACCAAATATTTCTCCTTGCTCTTTTTAACACTTTGTCTTGGTAACACTATACCCTGCACTCTTGGATTTACTACAAAAGTACACTCTACTTTTGCTTTATTATTGAACTACCTGTTGAACTTAAGTATGGGTTGACTTTCCTGGATAGCACACAAAACAAAGCTTTGCACAGAATCTCAGTGCACATAAAAATAAGCAATTCAATTTTAAAATATCTATCATTTTCTGGGATCTGGGTGTGACAGCATTTATTTTCCAGTCCAAATGCCCTTGAGAAGCATGGTGAATTGCCTCTGTCACAGAGTTTCTGGTGAAGCTACTGCATTGTTGTGGGTTCCAGGATTTAGATTCAGTGACAATGCATGAGTGGTAATACGTGCAAGAGTGGTAATACATTTCCAAGGCAGGGTGATGCATGGCTTGGAAGGGAAGCTACAGGTGGTGGGGTTCCCCTCCAAGTCATGTACCTTGTTCTTCTTGATAGTAATTCAGCAGGAGAACCGTGTTGATGACACACACTGCAGCCATTGAGCACTTGTTGAAGTTATGAAATATTTATGGTGGTGGATGGAAACTGCTAGGCTCATTGAGAGTTGGTGCTGTACTCATTCCAGTACTATCCCATTGCACTCTTGATTTTGGGGTGCCAGAAGGAGAATCACTCCCACAGGACAGCCAGCCCCTGACCTGCTCTTGTCGATGCACTGTTTATGTGGCTAGTCCATTTGAGTTTCAAAAGGTCACATATTACACAAAGTAGTAGATGCCTGGAATGGGCTGCCTGGTTGTTGGTGGAAGCGGATACAATAGTAGTGGTTAAGAGGCTTCAAGATAAGACACATGAATATGAAGGGGATGGAGGCATATGGATCACATGCAAGCAGCAGCATTTTAGTTTAATTTGTTTGGTACAGATATGTGGGGTGAAGAGCCTGCTCCTGTGTTGTTTCATGTTCTAAGTTCTGTTCATTCAAAGATCAACTCAGACTTGTAACATCTCACTTACCGGTACCTTAAGCTTATAATCATCTCGATTAAATCTCAGGTTAATATCAGAGAGGGCTCTCTGAAATATCCCTGAAGGCCGAAGTACAAGGACCAATTGAAGGTTTCCTGGAAATGATCCCTAGAAGTAGAGAAAACAGGAAGGTCAACTTAATTTGCTAAAAAAAATGGTGGGAAGTGTGAAGTTGGTAACAGCTGGTTGGCTGTTGCACTGTACTACTTTTTTTCAGCCCTCTAATTCTTCTTCCTGGAGATCACTCATGCCACTCTAAAAATTCAATTGACCACTTCTGATTGCTTGCCTTTGTGCCAATAACCTGCTTGATAATGATAATGAGTTTTATAATGTACAGATGCCCAAAATTCTTACTTGCTGCAGCCAAACATAAATATAATATTGAACTAATAGAATTAAATTAAAAGGGTCAATAAATAAGAAAGATAATAAATATTCATAGTTATCCAAGTGCAAAAAAATGACTTGCAATAGTACAGACAGTTCAGGATAAGTGCTCCAACTGATAACTCTTGGAGAAAAAAACTACTGTTGTCAAACCTAGAAGTGCTGGTTTTCAGGCTTTTGTGCCTCTGCCCAAAGGTAGAAAATGGCCAAATTCTGCTCATGATCTTATTAAGAGGCTGCGACTAGGGTGATGGGGCCCTTTATGATGTTGGCTGCTTTCTTGAGGCAGTATCTCTCATAGATGTCTGCAATGGATGAGCCTTTGATAGGCCTAGCTATGTTTCCTACCTGATTTCCCAATTACTTACATTCCGGATGATATTTATATCCTGCAATGCCATAAAAGATTTGGCTGGGAAATTGGATCATACTGTTCCAATGAATCCCCACCAATCATTGGTTCCAGACAAACCAGATCTCCAGAACAGTCCAATTGAAAGGGAGCTTCCAAAAGCACGTCCTAGCTCAGCACTAGCAATGTACCCCAAGCATCGCATACTTGTCTCTTCCAACCCCACCCCCATCTCCAAACCCATTCACAATGCTAAACATATCCCTTCCTCCTTCAGTTTTCTGATGACCCATCCTGGCCTGATCTCAGACAAACTTCCTCTCCCTAATATACCAACCTCCAATCAGGCCTCTTTAACCTTTAATTATGTATGTTGCACTTGAAATATTGTGTCAAATTCTGGTTGACCCATTACAGGAATGTTGTGGAGTTTTGAAAGGGGCACAAATTTACCAAGATACTTCCTGGATTAGATTTATGACCTTTGGGATAAACTTGGATGGTTTTCTCTGGAGCACCAGAAGTTGGGGTGAGATTTACTTGGTTTATAAAATTATGAAAGGGATAGGTAGGATAGATAGAATTCTTATCACCAGGGTAAAATATACTAGAGGACATGTGATTATGGAAGTGGGGAGGGTGTTTAAAGGAAATGCTCAGGGTGGGTTTTTTTCACACAGAGAGTTGTGGCTGTCTGGAACAGGCGGCCTGTGGTAGTAGTGAGAAGTAGATACCATGCTTGTGCTTAAGAACGCCTTTAAGGGAAGATTTATGCTTTGACATACACCAGCAATTAAAGGGACTAAATTACTCCATAGAATAAAATCAATGATCCTGCTGTCCCATTAGTGACCAGATGTATTAAAGTGTGCCCAATCAGAAAGACACTTTCTGATTGGAATTTTGACTCCTGAAATCAACATAGAAGTACTATAAGTTTCCTGAGCAAATTGTTTGTTCTGTCTGCAGACCACAAAGTGAAATGGCACATATATCCCGCTCACCAGCCAATCACCCATGCTTACGAGCCACTCAGCCACTAAACCTGCTGCGACCTTCAGCAGGTGCCAACTCACAGATTTCTCTGCTTTGAAGCTGGCTACCCATCATGAACAGGAAGTTCTGTCCCATAACTGTTGTAGTGACTATTTTCCTTTATGGTCTCTTGGAAGATATCAGAATGTTGTTGTTGTTGTTGTCTATGACTTGTTCAAACAAATCCATACTAAAGTTGAGTTTTCCAAAGTTTATTAAATGATATTAACCATTAACGTTATTATCAGTTGATATACATTGTTACAAGTCATTAAAGTTAGTCAGTGCTAAAACTTTGTCAATAAAAATTGTCAAAACATTCTAATTCCTTCCATTTCGTAGAACAAAGGAATTAAACTAAACCTGTTATCTCTTTAGTAAACAAAGAAAAACTAGCTATAACTTGAAGCAAAGATGTTGCTAGGAAACAACAAAAAATATGTAAACAACATCTTGAAAACCACAAACAGAATTTGCATGCAATCATGAAATACATTTTAACCCTTACAACTGTAAAAACACACAGAAATGCTGGAGGAACTCAGCCGGTCTCTCAGTATCCATAGGAAGTAAAGATATATTACCAACATTTCAGGCCTGAGCCCTTCCTCAAGGTAGAAGCAAAAAGCAGGCAGGGTCTGAATTAAATAAAGACTGAAGAGAGAAAGGGGGAAGAATGGAAGAGAGAGGAATCCAGACCAATAAACAAAAAGTGTTCATTGGATATGATAAGAGAAAAGGTGAGAATTGATTTTGTTTCTGTGAAAGGAAACAGGGAAATCTACAAGTCTAATGGAAGAACCAACCCATAAATGTTTTGATAGCTGATTAAGCCACACCTCCACCTCTGAAAGCTGTCAGACATCCACCTATCAGATTCTGCAATTCACCTTATACTTGGAGCAACTACAGAGGCCAATTAACCTAGCAACCAGCACATTTTAATCTTTTTAGCCATTTACTATTAGTGCACAAAAATTCTGTTGGGCTTTCATTATAAGGGGTGGCTGGATAGGCTCGGACCTTGTAAGGGACCTTGTAGAGGTTTATAAAATAACTGAGGGGCATAGATAAGGTGATGGCTACGGTCTTTTTCCCTGGGTAGGGGAAATCTAAAACTAGAGGGCATAGATTTAAGGTGAGAGAGGAAAGATTTAAACGGGACCTGAGCAGCAAACTTTTCCACATAAGAAACGAGTTGCCAGAGGAAGTGGTAGATGGGTATAATTGTAATGTTTGTAAGAAGTGGGTATATGGCAGGAACCTGAACTACCCCTTGGTTACATAAGTAAATGCTAGCAGTCTTTCACTGACCTGCCAATTTGCTCTATGCCACTCTGAACAAGTGCATCACCAATGCCTGGTTCCTTTGGCTTGCTTGTTATTCAGCAGCTGCCTTAGAGATTCAACAGCAGTGAAAAGGTGGCTGAAATTTGTACAGCAATGAAACTCACCGAAATTCGCAGCAGCGATGCCTTCACAGAGGACCATTTGTCCTGTCTTCTGTCAATGAGTAGAATAAACCCAATGCCACCATCTTGAAGGCTGAATAAGTAATTCAGAAAATAAATTAGCAATAGAACAACAGCAGCTCCCTTCAGATAATTACACATCAAAAGCTTTCCAGCGTGCAGATCTTTCCACTAATCATTTCCTCCTCATGGATCTTAATTCTCCTGGCATCCAGCCATGGATTCAAAGCCACAATTCCATTCTTTCAGCAAGGTACAAATTACTGCTAAATTCAGCCGCGACCCAAGTAGTAGGGGCACAATTGAGCTCTTTTTCCTTGTCGTTTATCACCTCGGGTAACTGTTCCTGATGAAGTCATGCCTTTATAGTAAGACTATGTATTACAGAGATGAAGGAGGCTCAGGAATTGTCTCAAATGTGTGTATTCAATTCTTTGTAAAACAAAATTGCAGCTTTTCCTCAGAAATGAATCAGGAATGCAAACAATGCAAAAATTTGACCACAGACAGAGGTTGGACAAGGCATCAGGCCAGAAGCTGCTTCATATTTATCTTTCATTCAACAATTCATGTCACAGATGGTGCAAAATGAATAAACCCACAAATCCCAGTCCCTGTAAATCAGAACCAATTGTACAATGCCAGCAGCTGGCTTTCAGCCAATCACAATTGGGATGTAAAAGATGGGCAAGTCCTTATGCAGACAGCAAACATTTCTATTCCTGGTACACTCACGTGGAACCGGACGGAATGCAGACCTCAGATGCGACAGCTCCTCTGAATGTACTGTGAGACTTGGCTTCTTCATTCATTGGGTGGTTGACAAGTGAGTGGCAGCTGTGTATTTGGGCACAGCCCCTGCAGAATTTGTTCAATTGGAACATGGGCATCTCAGTCTTGAGTTTTTTTTTTGGTCTTTTGTGATTAACAATCAAATCCATTCACTTCCATTTAAATTTTCATATTGGAGTTTGAGACTAGCATGAATTAAGGGATGGAAATTAGAATGGAAGAGAACACAGGGACAACCATTCAATCTAAGGCTCCTATATGAGCTTTTGAGGCTTCTCACAGAGTGTCACAGAGGCAGACAACACAGAACAGGCCTTTCAGCCCAACTCATCCATGCTGACCAAGTTGGCATTCTGGATTGTCTGAATATCTTTTGAATACTTAATTGTACCTGTGTCCAGTTTTCTCTGGCACCTCATCCCAGATATGGTACACCCCAAGTGGGAAAAAAAAGTAACTCTCACGTTTGTCTTAAATCTCTCCCTCTCACTTTTGACTTATGCTCTTTAGTTCCAGAATCATCTACCCTGGGAAATAAGCTGGGAGCATTCACTTTGTCCTGCCCTCATGATTTAATACACTTTATAAAAAACATTTTATAAACCTCAAGATCATCCCCAACCTCCTTTGTTCAAGGGAATAAAAACTTATCTAATGTCACCCTATAATTCAAGTCCTCTAGCTTCAGCCAAATCCAGGTAGATCTCTTAGGCATCCCTTCCAACTTATTGGTGTCTTTCCTTTATACTTAATCTCATTCCTTGTGTTCTCACCATAGCTTTGCAAACATTTCGCTTTCCAGCATCAATATAACTCCCTTTTAAAAATTACATTTGAAATTGCTTTTCCTAATAAATACTAGCAGTGAACTAGACCAAAATAACAGGCCACACAAAACAAATTCAACTATTTTTGTACTTTTACCTATAAAATCTTAAATCTGTGCCATCTGGTTACTGATCCACTGAGTCCTAAAAACAGGTTCTTATTTATTTTACTTCATCAAGACTCTTTGACCTTATCTTTAAATCTGTCCTTAAACATTTCAATGTCTGTGCCGAACAGGATGTCCAAATCAAGACAGAACTCTGCTGCTTGCACTTGATGGATATCCTTCCATCCCCTTCATATTCATGTGTCTGTCTAGAAGCCCTTTAAATTCTTCCACCCCTACTACTGGCAGTCCATTCCAGGCACCTTGAGGTGGTGTAAAAAAAAATTGCCCTGCACATTTCCACTAAATTTCCTCTCCCATCACCTTAAACACATATCCCCTAGAATATGACACTTTTACCCTGGTGAAAAGATTTGACTGTCCACCTTATCAATGACTTTATAAGCTTCTATCAGACAAATCCTTCTTTGGCTTGGCTTCGCGGACGAAGATTTATGGAGGGGGTAAAAAGTCCACGTCAGCTGCAGGCTCGTTTGTGGCTGACAAGTCCGATGCGGGACAGGCAGACACGATTGCAGCGGTTGCAGGGGAAAATTGGTTGGTTGGGGTTGGGTGTTGGGTTTTTCCTCCTTTGCCTTTTGTCAGTGAGGTGGGCTCTGCGGTCTTCTTCAAAGGAGGTTGCTGCCCGCCAAACTGTGAGGCGCCAAGATGCACGGTTTGAGGCGTTATCAGCCCACTGGCGGTGGTCAATGTGGCAGGCACCAAGAGATTTCTTTAGGCAGTCCTTGTACCTATTCTTTGGTGCACCTCTGTCACGGTGGCCAGTGGAGAGCTCGCCATATAACACGATCTTGGGAAGGCGATGGTCCTCCATTCTGGAGACGTGACCCATCCAGCGCAGCTGGATCTTCAGCAGCGTGGACTCGATGCTGTCGACCTCTGCCATCTCGAGTACTCCAGTCAAATCATTCTTTTTCTGAGTCCACCTTCAAATTGAACCAAGGTCCATTTGAAAAGCGTGCGTGCGCATGTGTGTGTGTGTGTGTGTGTGTGTGTGTGTGTGTGTGTGTGTGTGTGTGTGTCTGCATGCGCGTCTGTGCGTGTATGTGTGCGTGCGCGTCTGCGCGTGTGCGTGTATGTGTGTGTGTGTGTGTGTGTGTGTGTGCGTCTGCGTGTGTGTGTGTGTGTGTGTGTCTGTGTCTGTGTGTGTGTGTGTGTGTGTGCGTGCGCGTCGGAGCTTGTGTACTGGTTTGTTCAGTTCAAGTGATCATTACTCTTAAAAGTCATATGTAGCATGATCAGATATTTGGTGGTAAAGAGATAATATTAAACTCCCCAACATTCAGAAATGATAGCAGGGCGACCTTAATTTTCCTACCCACTAGATGACTAGATGAGTCAAGACTCTGAATTTGCACTATTTTTCTCTTTGGATTAGACATAGAAGAGCAAAAACATGCTCACACTTCTGAGTTAATTATACCAGGTACCTTTCATTCTCCTGTGAGATGATGTTGCCCTTGAAACACTTGCATGGGGAGAAAGGATAGAATGAATAATTCTGTACTTTTATTGTCCATTGAGTTAAGAGGGGAGCAGAGATGGTGATGTAGAAATATTACCAGACTTCTCTATAATGAGGCAAAGAGGCAAACACAGCATGAAAATTAACTGACAGTATAATAGTGACTGTGTAGAAACAATGGTTTGTTGGCATCAATGCTAAAAAAGGAACAGGAGTAGGCAATCGAACCTCAAGCTTCCTCACTGAAAAGTTTTGTATGCTGTCCAGGTGTATCAGCCACTACATGGGGCAGCTGGTAGTGTAAGGAGAGAAGAGAGAGAGATCAGGGAGGGATAGGTCTTTCTAAAACTTCTGGCTCAGTTCCAGTTTCTTGCTCAAGTGCCCTTGATCCCTTTAGAAACCAGAAATCTAAGGATCTGTGGCACATTTCCTTATCACTCAGTCACCTCCTTCTCAACATCACCATTTATCTTACCCCATGTAACCCCTAGTCCAAGACTTCTCAGACAAGTGAAACATCTTTCTCAATGAATCCCTTATAATCCTCCATGCTCATTCTTCTAAACACTAGATGGTAGAAATCTAGGCTACTTAATCTTTATGAACATAACAAACCAGTGGTGAGGCACTGGTGTACTAGAAGAGCTGCTGCCTCAGCCCCACAGACCCTAGTTCAAACCTGACCTGGATTTGCAAGTGGGAAACTGTTCAACCTATGGCACCTCTAAACTAGAACCAGGATCTGCCCAATCTCAATGGTCCACCAGATTAAGCTTGCATTTGTGTATATTCTGGGGCTGAGCTCCAACTGGTTGTTCTTTAAAGTATCATTCAAGATTCAAGATTCTTTTATTGGCCATATAATAGATCAGAAAAATTATATTAGACAAAATTTCCTTTAGTCTACCATAAAGCAAACGAAGATTTGCCATCAGCAGAAATTGCCCAACGCCTCTTACAGTCAGAGAAAGAGAAGCACTGAGTGCCCATGGATTTTCCTCCACAGTCTCCACAGCCAAACAGACTTTAGTCCAAACCATGGGCAACCTGGGCTCTGATCCAAATCTCTGACACGATCACGAAGCCCTCAGCGCCCTTGGCACGCTCTCGCATCTCAGTTCTGCTACCTGGTACCCTTTCAGCCATTCTCAAGCCAGCCTCCAGCAGTCTGCAGCCTGGTACAAGTCCCTTGACTGCAGTCACCAGCAGTCCACTGCCTGTGTGTTCTTCGGCCTCAGAGCCTTTCGCTGGTCCACCACTGTGGTCACCATCCTGTGGATCATCTCTGCTTCTACTTCTCAAACAGTGGGTGGTCTCCCTGTTTTCTGGTGTCCTGCATGAGTCCTCTGCTTCCTCAGTGTCTGCAACCCCTCGAGGCCGCAGCCAAACTAGGCATAGCATCTTAGGCCCAGACCCCCGCATGATTTTAAAATAAAGCACTGTCAGCTCCTTTAACAGGCCATTTAAAGCCTGTATGGAGACGATGGCGGTTGGACCCTGCCGGCGAGTTCTGTGTATCTCCACTCCCAGCACTAGTAGTAGCACTGCCATTACAGTAGCTCTGGTAATGCTGTCAATTTTTTTTAATAAGAGTGGGCTCCAAGACAAGGTCCCCCCATTAATCTTCCCTCCAAGGTACATCTCTGTCCTCCAACAATAACTATTCATAATGGAACCATGAGAAATGAAGATCACTTTCCATACCTCTGGAACCACCTCTCAAAGTCAACCTTCAGCAGATGAAGACATAACCATTCAAAGAACAAGACTTCAAGCCATTGCAAAACTCATGATCTGCCTGGCACAGGGATCTCTGCTCTCTTAAATACTTCTGAGGCCTGGAGCACCTACAGCAAGCTTCGTAAGGAACTGGAGGGATACCACCACCACCATTGTCTCAACAAAGTCCTCCAAATCCATAGAAGAAGCAAACCAATGATAATATTCTCTCCCAGCTCAACATCTCCGATATTAATTACGTGGTTGGTTCAGTTCTTCATGTGCCTTACACTAAACTTCTGAAAAGGGAACAGGAACTAAATTTCCCAGTCTCTGAAAAGCACTGGCCCATGACTACTTTCTAAGACATCTGAGAAGATCCAGTATGTCATTAAATACTCTATAAAACTTCTACAGGTAAGCTATGACAAGTATACTGGCTGGTTACATCACAGCCTGGTTTAGTAATTTGTGCCCAGTAATGCAGAAGACAGCAAAATGTACCAAACCTAACTATTTTGGCTCTGACATCCCATCATTGAAGCCAACCAACATGGTAAAGCACCCCCCTATTATCTTGGTAACAATCTTTTCTCACTGTTACCTTCAGGCATTGAAGTCTGGCATCTCCAGGTTCAAAAACAGCTTATTTCCAATGGTTATCAGTCTCTTGAACTTCTCCTTAACACATTAATCTGGGTGCTCCAGTCTCCTCCCACGCTTCAAAACATATGGGGGTTGTAGGTTCATTGAGAAATTTTGGCAGCACAGGCCCGTGGGCTGGAAAAACCTGTTACTGTGCTGCATGTCTAAAAATAAAATCATAAAATACTTCCATACCACAAAAGGGTCAGTCTGTGCTATTGTAACGCCACTTCTTGTACTGTGGTAACTACAAATACTTATTACGCACGTGGCTGTTGGATTTATTATCTCTTTTTAATTTAATGTCATTATTATTAATTATTGTTCTTTTACAAAATACCAGTTCAGTTGCAGCAATCAAGAATATTGGTGCACATGTGTACAATGTGCATGACAATAAACTCATTACTCACTACTCAAAGTCAGCAAGGAGCATTAGGTTTGGCACTGATTTCATGTATCAGAAGCACAAAGAAGCCCTTCATAAACTACGAAAGGAGTGCGATCAAAGTCTTGACTCATCCGTAACATCTGTCTGCAGTCCTCACTTTGGCATCATCAGTCACCTCAGAATTCATGGAATTGAAGTGGAAGCATTTCATCCTTGATCCCCAGTATAGAAAGAGGTGGAGGGAGTATGGAATATTAGAGATGAAGGATTGGGTGCATTTTAAAGACTTGCGGACTTATTTCCAGACTGGGATCAAGGTCTTTGTATCCAGAAACCCTGATAAATGTCTTATACCTTTGTTGTGAGTGTCTTGAATGTTGTGTGTAACTGTGGTTAGTTAAGTGTTAAATGTGGGGGTTGGGGAGGGAGGGATATGAAAAGAGCTTGAACTCTGCAGAAAACTATATAAAATGGATAATTGTAAATTATAGTCAATGTTGACACTGTTAACAATGACACTGATAATGTTGATAACCGAGTTTAAGTTTGGAAAATCATAAATAAGATATTCAAAACAAAATCTTTGGATCAGAGACAACTTTAAAAATTATCACTTATGATAGAATAAGTAAAAATTTAAGACATTGCTGTTGCAGTTTCCCAACACTAACATATTTTAGCTGACTTCTAATGAAGGCTGTTTCAGCTCTCTGTGCTTCTTCCAGCAGTAACAATTGTCACCAGCAGGTGGTGGCAGTCCACAGGATTGAAAAGGCCATGCACCTGTCCACATATGTAATGGCTCAGAGTGTTCAAGAGCCTATCCCCAAATAAATACTCCTCTGAAAAAACAAACTGATGCATGCCATGGAGAAGTACAAAATTTATGTGACCTGAAGCAAGCACCAAGCACAGGACCAAGGCATTGACTGGGTTAGCAAAAGCAAGGAGAGGTTTGGAGATAAGGGATGAGATAAAATACCCAAACACAACACACCACACTACGATTTCATAGCTAACCACCCCAATTCCATGGCTCAGTGCTCAACTTTTCTGATAAAGGAGATAGATGCTTGGGGTGCAATATACCAGAAGAATGAAGTTAGGAAGTCTGGAGCCTTCTCAGAGTTGAGTCCTAACCTCCATTCATAGTGGGGCTAAATGGTCTGGAATCCTCATGCGTCTATGAAACATGTCGAGGAAGAGGGAGGCGCGAAAATCAAGGGAGGTGGAGTTAAATAGATGACATTGATGACATAATCAGGAGATGGAGCCTCTGTGGAGTGAAAAAGAGCATTGTGTAGCGAGCCAGGTGGCACAACAATTAGCACTGCTGCCTCACAGCTCCAGGGACCCAGGTCCAATCTTGACTTAAGGTGATTTCTGTGTGGAGTTTATACTTTTCCCCATGACTGTCTCTTTTCCTCAGGTCTCCAGTTTCCTCCCACATCGCCAAGTTTGCTTCTGTTAATTGGCTAAGGTAAATAACCCCTTGACCAAGTGGTATTGATAGGCATATGCGAGAGAATAAATTGCAGGAAAAGAGGCATAAAAAGAGATTGGGATTAGGACTGAAGAGATTTCTTCCTAAGAGCTAGCCATCTTATTTAAGTCATCTAAGACTGTCAATAATAGCTTCTCGTTAATGATTGCAGTTCAACCTTCAACATCATTATCCGCTCAGTGCTGGTCAACAAGCTTCAAACCCTAGGCCTCTGTAAATGGATCTTTGACTTCCTCATCGGAAGAGTACAGTCAGTATGAATTGGAAACAATGTCAACTCCTCACTGACGATCAACACTGGCGCACCTCAAGGATATGTGCCTAGCTCACTGCCCTACTCACTCTACAGCCATAACTGTGTGGCTAGGCACAATTCAAATGCTATCTACAAATTTGTCGATGACACCATGGTTGTCGGCAGAATCACAGATGGCAATGAGGAGGGAAATGAATTAGTTAGTTGATTGGTGTCACAACAACAACTTTGCTCTCAACGTTATCAACACCAAGGAGATGATTGTGAACTAAAGGAGGAAATCATGAAAACACTAACCAGTCCTCATTGAGGCATCAGCAATGGAGAGGGTCAAGAACTTCAAATTTCTGGGTGTCAACATATCTGAGGATCTGTCCTGGAGCCTCCAAGTCGATGCAACCACGAAGAAGGCTCACCAGAGGCCATACTTTGTGAGGAATTTGAGGAAATTTGATATGTCACTGAAGACTCTTGGAAACTTCTACAGGTGGAGAGCATTCTGGCTGGTTGCATCACTGTCTGGTATGCAGGTACCAATGAACAGGACAGGAAAAAAACTCCAAAGGGTTGTTAGCTTGGCCAGCGACATCATAGGCACCTGTCTTCACCGAGGACATCTATAAGAGGCGATGTCTTAAGAAAGCAGCCTCTATTCTTAGGGACCCCCACCGCCCAGGCCATACCCTCTTCACTCTGCTACCATCAGGGAAAAGATACAGGAGCCTGAAGACAAGCACTCAGCAGCCCAAGGACAGCTTCTTCCCCTCTGCCATCAGATTTCTGAATAATCAATGAATGACAGGCTTTGTCTTTTTTCTATTTCTTGCACTCTTTTTATTTATTTTAAAGTGCGGTTTATATAAAAGTTTGCAATGTGATGCTGCCGCAAAACAATGAATTTCAAGAGATGTTCATGACAATAAATTCTGATTCTGATAAAATTCTTTCAATGAGCCCCAACAAGGGACTGAGCCAAAATGCAATTGATTTTTATTTGGATTAAAAATCTATCATCAATGAATTTTGGAAATGTATTTCATTTTAATTCTTACTTTTTAAATTTATTAATTTACTTCTAAAAAATTTAATTTAGACCTACAGCACAGTAACAGGCCATTTAGGTCCATGAGCCCATGTCGCCCTATTTACACCCAATTAACCTACAACCCTGCTACATTTTGAATGAAGGGAGGAAACTGGAACACCAAAAAGGAGTCCCCACCCCTCCCCCTCACCCACCACCAGTTGAGAAGGAGAAGCCTGGGAGATGGCCCTACAGGGAAGGTGGCCAGGCAGAGGACCAGCGAGGGGCTCAGCAGCTGAAGGACCTTCACAGGCTGCTGGTGACTTGCGGTCAAAGGACCCACACAGACTGCGGGCTACTGGAGACTGGCACGTGGGAATCAAATATTGGAACTGGGATTCAAGATGGTGCTGAGAGCAAGAAGGACTCCACAAACGACCTCGGGAGCTGAAGGCTTCTGACCATATTGAATGTTTGAATCTGGATCTCGGGCTGCAAATGAATTGAACAGGAATCAGTACAGCTGTAGTGGTTGCGGGAGTGCTGGAGGTGAATCCATGGAAAATTAAATGTCTCTGAAGGGACTTTCTTTTGCTTCTCCTATTGTTATGGGTACCGGCAATGCTCATGGCGAATCTTTGTTTGCCTTGTGGCAGAAAAAAGTTGAAGTATATCATGCATATTACATTTTTATATTTTATTACATGATAATAAAAGGAACCCTGAACCTCAAAAGAATCCAGAAGCAAACTGCATGACAGTGTTTTTATTTAAAATCAGGTGCTAGGGAACAGATATGCAATCCTCAACATTCCAGTCAAGATTGGTGAGGCAAATAGAATAAAATGGACTGAAGAATAGGCAACAGGAAGGACAGTGCAAAAATAATAATGAGAGGGGAGTTTTCAGCAAGAAGACTAACTGGATCAAATTTCCATGTTGTAAAGTCTATGGGAGTGAACAATCTGTTAACATTTCATGAAAAACCCACAGGTGGCGAGCTATGGGTAACCTGAGGCGAAGAACCTTCACAGTCTGCTGGCTGCTCGTGACTGTGGTCAAGTGACCTGCACCAGACTGCAGACTGCTTGAGTTTGGCTTGAGACTAGGTAAAGGGATACAAGGTATCGGAACCAAGATGCACGAAGTTGCCAAGGATACTGAGGGCTTCCTGATTGTGTCAGAGGTTTGGATCTGGAGCTCAGGTTGCCAATGGTTTGGATTGAAGGCTGTGTGCCTGCAGAGGCTGTAAGAGTGCTGGAGGTGAATCTATGCAATTCTGGGGAGCTCTCGTTTTCTTCTCTTTCTCTGGCTGTAAGGGGCACTGGGCAATTTCTGCTGATAGCGAATCTTTGACTGTCACAGTAGAGTAAAGGAAATTTCATGCAATATTACTTTTTCTGTTTTATTACATGACAATTAAAAGATTGAAAATTATAAGACATTTAGACAGATATATGAATAGGAAAGGTCAGAAGGATGTGAACCAAATGCAGGCAATGGGACTAAAACAGAATGCCAGTTTGGTTGGAATGGACAAGATAGGCTGAAAGGCCTGTTGTGTGTTGTATGACACCAGGACTTTATAGCTTTCAAATTGCCAACGTGGTAAGAGCATATGAGGGGATGTTGTGATCAAAGAGCTCACAGATGCTGGAATCTGAAGCAAAAAAAGCAATCTGCTGAAGGAACTCATCGGTTAAGCAATATTAGTGGATGGAAAACAAGCCCCTGCAGGTGAGACACATGCATCTTCAACCTCATCTGTTGAATTCAATGCTCCCGATGTGACCTCCTCAACATTGGCGAGACCGAGCACAGACCAGACACTGTGCTCTCAGTAATGGTCATTTGGGGCTCCCGGTTACCAGCTGTTTCAATTGCTTTTCCCATTCTCACACCAGCTAATCTGCCTTCAGCTTCCTTCACTAACAGGGTGAGACCAAATACAAACCAAAGGAACAACACCTCATATTCTGCCTGGGTATATCACAGAGTATTTTCCAATTTCAGGTTTTTTTCCATGCTCTCTTGGTTCCTTTCTCTCTTCCTCTAATTCATCCAGGTCCTTCCACACACTCCCTTCTTTCCACCCCACCCCAATCCCCCTGTTAATCTTTCCTCATCCTCAGGTTATCCATCTACCCATCACCCATATAATCCTCCCACTGGATCCCCTACTCACATCCCCCACGCAGTGCAATTATAGCTCCTAATTAATTATGTAGTTCCTTTACAGCAACATGGTCATTTTTATTTGTAAAGCCAATTGCTTTCTCTGCCTCTGTAAATGTTCTCTTCCAGTGTGGTGAGTCTTTTGAATTCCCTACTTCAAAGGGCAATGGAAGTAAAGTCTTTGGCAGAGGTGGATAGATTCTTGTTAAGTAGGTAGAAGATCACCGTGGAAATGCAGTGATGTTCCAATCAGATCAGCCATGATCTTACTGTCAGTGCAAACTCGATGGGCTGAGTGGCCGGCTCCTACTCCTTGAGGGTTTATTTTAGTTCTCTTTTTGTACTTTAATTCTATTAGTTAGAGCAAGCTCATTATTCAATGATACCTCTTTCTTAGGGTGCTTTTATCTATAGTTGCAGCAAGTTTGAAAATGTCTACTTATGGTCACATTCATGAGGAGATCACAGCCCCAGCAAGAACTGTGCCATTTCACGTGGACTGTAGGGGGTTAAAGATTAGAGTCCATGAGACTTCACTTATCAAAATAATTGAGTTGGAACAAATTGAGCTTTCAGTCAAAAACTTTGGAAACTTTTACCTAGGTAAATAATTGAGCCTCACCTTGGAATGCAGGTCAGGTAAGTTATGACATTCTGGAGCTCTTCCTCAGGGATATCAGTGAAGTTAGGATATTCAGGAAAGGTTATAATTGGACAGCCACCTTCTCCTCGGCCACCTGTGAGGAAGAATCATATTAATACATTCTCAATACCAAATTATTAAACAATATATTCATGAATTGAACAAAGTGTGCTGGTTATACATAGGAACTGTGTCTCAAATGCATTTTAGCAGCAGTGGGCAGCACCTCATTGCTTTCTTGCTTATAAACCACCTTCATCCAGTTTCCTTTCCATTCCTGGTGCTTATCACTTCCATATCCTCTGGCCCTCTGGATTGGTAATGGTTAAGCAATATGATTGCAACTTTATTTTTCTTGAAAAAGCTTTCCAATTAACACTACACTACAAGGTAAACATTAATGACCTCATTAAACATCAGTTCTTAGGTAATGTTATATGACAGATGAAAGTTCTGTTTCTGTGGTTACATTACAATCACACCCTGATCATTGTTCACCAACCATTACAATCTCCAACCATGACAACCATCAGCCCGACAATAAATCTCTATCCATGGCAATCATCAGCCTCGAAGATCAATCGCCAACAGATGCAGCTATCAGAGTAAACAACTGACTATTTCAATTTAGATATACAGCACTGTAACAGGCCAATTCAGCCCTACAAGTCCGTGTTATCCAATTTACACCCCATTAACTCCTGGTGTGTTTTTTGGAAGGGTGGGAGGAAACTGGTGCCCCTGGAGAAAACCCACAAAGACAGGGAAAACTAAACATTACAACCCTCAGAATCATCCACCAATCTACATAAACTCCAACAAACCCCCTTCTATAACCAATTACTAGCTTATCGCCATTATCAAAGCACATCCAAGCAGGTTGGCACAGCTATTCACCCTGACTTCACAACCTGGTTCTGGGATAGTCACTCCCAAATGTATCATCTTCACTATCCCTAGCTTGGTGAGGAGGAGATTCCATCACACAATGAGATGCTCCACCCTATAGGCTGTGATTCTCCAGGAGGCTACTCAAGGCACTTTTATCCCTCAATTCATTTCTCGCCATTCATATCCCTTTCAATTTAATGGTAGAACACCTCCCTCCTCCCTTCTTGAGTGTATTCTCTATACCCATGGGTGCCTCTGTTTTTGGCAGTAAAAAGCATGAATTCAGCATCAGGTGTCCACTCTCCTGTGACATCCTAGAAGGTATTATAAGCATGACAGATATGAAAATGAATGTTGACTTCAAGTTCGTTGCATTTCATTTATTGGCCCCATCCCTTTAAAGAAACCAATATGTTATAAACAGTAAAATGCTTTAAAATATATGGATGAAGCATCCAAACCAACTAACAGATTCAAACTTGCAGAGACACAGTTTATTTGTTGCCCTGGGTTAGAACTGGTCCCAGAAACTGCCTCTGCATACAGATAAATATAGTCAGTAACCAAGGCAACCTAGGTATCCCTTAGTTACCATGTATATCTGGTTCCAATTTCACTAACCTAATAGAAATTGTTTCCGTTAAAGATAGATGTGCTCACAGCAATGACACTAAACCTTACATGGAAGGGTCAATTTTCTTCTGATTTCCCAGGCATATGGTACAAAATTATCTACCCAAGCTAGTCCCATTTCCTTGTGCTTGGCCCACATCTCTCCAAACCTTTCCTATCCATTTACTGCACCTATTCAAATGTCTTTTAAATGTTAAATTGTTTTCTCCTCTGCCACTTTCTCTGGCAACTCATTTCACATACCCAGTACCCCATGTGTGAAAATGTGCCCCTCAGGTCCCTTTTTAAATCTTTCCCCTTTCACATTAAATATATGCCCCCCCCCACCCCCCCCCCCCACCCCCCGCTTGGTTTAGGGACCCCTTCTCTGAGGAAAAAGACAGTGGCTATTCACCTTATCTATGCCCTTCACAATTTTGCTTACACCACAAGGCCATTCCTCAACTCCCTAGGCTCCAGGTAAAAAAGCCTTAGCCTATATCCAGCCTTCAAGAACAGCCTTACCTTTGAATTTCTTGTCAAAAATCTTTGTGTGTGGAAGTGGGGTGAGGAAGAGCTTATTACTGATTTCTCTACTATTTTACTTAGGTCCAATGGTATTTGAAATATTGATTACCTTGGTCAAGTTTCATTAATTCCTCTCATGACCATTAGAGCTTTAGTTACAGACTTCAACCTGCAACACTTGCTTTGAATTGCTATCATTACTTGCTTCTTAATTTCAAGAGCAAGAGAGCCATGACTGGCATTGTTAAGCTTCAGGATCTGAAGGGAAAATGAAGGATATGATTGCAGAAGAATCAACATTACAAAGAGAGGGACTCACTGGGTCAGGCAGCATCCATGGAAAGAAATGGCCAGTCAGCATTGAGTTGAGACCAATTGGTGAGACTGACCAGGCGAGTGCATGGGTTGTTTTCTCTGGCTGGATGCAATCCTGCATCATAAGACCTGCCAACTCCAATACTCTCGATCCAGTTAAACAGCCTTGATGAATCACCCCACCATTAACCTTGTAACCAGACAAGGATATCATTAAAAGAAATTAATGAAGGGGTTTATTTGTTGACCCTAAGATTTTTCTCTTGGCTTTGTCAGGGCAGGGTCAAGGAGATAAGTCTGGAATTCACAGAAATTCCAGAAGCATCCAAGTGGATTAGAGAAAATTATTATCTTTATATTCTATTCTGTTATGTCTGGTTGTATGTCTGTGTGTTTGCACCGAGGACTGGAGAACATTATTTTGTCGAGTTTTACTTGTGCAATCAGATGACACTAAGCTTGACTTGATTATTCCCTCTTACTGAAAACAGTAAGATACAGCCATCAAATGACATGCAAATTGTTTAAGGAATATTTAATGGTTGTGAGAAGTTTTGATTGGAGCCTCCTTTTCACAAGGAAACACGCCATTTACAAGGAGTCGAACATTTAGCCCCTCAAGTCTGTTCTGACACTTACCAAGGTCACAGATGATCTGAATGTAACTCCACTACACATTGCCATACCTTCTTGCTTGTCAAGAATCTATCAACCTCTACTTCCAGAATATCTAGACACTGTTTTGGGGAAGAAACTGACAATCCTCTCAAGTAAAAACACTTGTCTCTTGTTTGATTTAAATCTGTGTCCCTTTATTTTTTTTAAACAATCACTCCCCACCGCCCCCCGCCCCCCCGCCCCACCCAAGTTCTGCGTATCAGAATGGAAGGTGAAAGTGGAAGTAGAAGTGGCTAGTGAATGTCCAGGATCCAGAGTGCTGATTAACCATTCAATTGATCAAGAACACAACATTACATTAATGCAAGTAAAGTACGAGACACATCATAGAGGCTGCGTTGGGCCTTTCCAATGCACTGCAGACATCAGCACTCTTAACATAGTGAAGATCCACAGGCATTTTACAGGAGCAAAGGAATTTTTTTTTTTTTTTACGAATAATGAAATGAACCAGGAAGTAACAATTTCCACCACCTCAGATTCCTAATCTGCTTATGGAACATTGGTAATGCAGCAGTGGTAGTAACATTTGACCTGACTGATGTGTCACCTTGAACAAGCCACAAAGTAATAATATTTCTGAGTTAAGGAAAAAGACTTCTGAAAAGCAACTGACCTTTCCAATACCAAGAAACTCCCAGTATATCCCTACATTATGCAGACTAAATATGTAAATTCCCATTTAGATTTAGTTACCATAATAAATGGGGTTAATTAATAATCTAAGCACTTAATTAGTGCAGTGATGAGCATGAACATAACACTATTACAGCGCCAGATACCTTGGTTCGAAGCGTTGTCTCTAAGGAGTTTATACATTCTCCCCATATTGGCGTGGGTTTCCTCTGGGTGCTCTAGTTTCCTCCCACATTCCAAAGACATATGGAGTTAGTAGGTTAATAGGTTACCTGGGTGTATTTGAGCGGCATGGGCTCATGGGCGAGAAGGGCCTATGACCATGCTGTGTCTCTAAAATTTAAATTTAAAATTTAAACAAAAATTAATCAATTTCCTGTTGTCTTCTTGCAATGTTTAAAAATTGTGCCTTCCCATTCAGGGACAGAGGAAGGAACTGGAATCTCACTTTTGTTCAACATGTCCCAAGAAAATAGCATGGAGTACACAGCATTCCTTACCTGATCGAAAGGCAAATTGTTTGGCCAGCTGTTCAGTGATGTCAGCAGCGTATAAAAGACTGTCTTGATGCATGATCTCATCTGCAAAACAAAACAGAATGACCATTTTATCTAGCTTCCCATTCATTGCATATCCACTCACTGCCTCACTGACATGACATTGAGTTCCACATTCTCTCCACTCGCATTTGATTTGTAAAATGACTCTCATGTTAATTACTTCTAGTTTTGATTCTCCCCTGAGGAAATACTTTGTGTACACGCAACATTTTTTTCATTAAAAGGATGTTTTATACTGGTCTCCTTTCAGACTTCTCTTTCCAAGATAAAAGCCTGTTCTGCTTCATTGTGCTATATCCATTTCTGGTCCCATAGTTGCAAATCACTTTTCCACCTATGCCAGTTGTTCCATATCTCCTTTACGATATATGGATGAGAAGTGTAAATGGGACAGCACTATGGCGTGGCTGCAAGAGCTGCAGTTTCATGCCTCCTGTGACCCAGGTTCAATCTTGACCTCTGGTGCTGTGTCTGTGTGTGTGGAGTTTGCACATTCTCCCAGTGACAACAAGGGCTATTTTCTGAGATGCGAGGCCAGAGAAATTGGCAAACAGTGAGGAAGTGAGAACAGGCCAGGGCAAGAGGGTGAGAACAAATAGGTAGTAAAATGTTTCATGAAAAGAGAGGTGTGAGATGGAGTGTCAAAAAAATAAGAGTTTGAGGAGGAGTGCATAAAGGGCAGAAACTCAGGGACAACAGGACGATGTGGGAAATGCTACTGCTTCTTGCGTTGAAATGTCAAAAACTTGCATGTATGGATTCATTTTGAGAAATGGTGACTATTTATAAGTAAATGTAGCAGCTACTGTGCATCAGCAACATCTTTCAATTTAGATAAATGGCAAGTTTATTTATTTAAGGAACAACCATAGATAAATTCATAATTACTCATCTGAATTAATGAACTATGCACAATTATCAAAATATGTTATAACTCAAAATTCAGAAAATCCAAATAATATTCAAATGCCATAAAGTCATTAGGTGTAGCAAAACTGTCCTCAGAATCATGAGAGATTTAAATGAGGAAAGCATTCTGAATATTGGTTCAAACATCCAATAGAAAATTACCCCTATTTCAATGGGAACCACAAAGGTTCAATCACAATTTACACCGGAGGAGTCATGTGATGGAGTAGTGGCTGGTAGGAGAATACCAGCCCTCTCCAGAAAAGAAGAAAAAAAGTGAAGAAAAAACAAAGCCCCAGATACACAAAACACAACAAATAAAAGATAAAGGTGTGGAGAAAATGGCACCTAAGAAAAAATAACAACGGGAAAAAAAGAAGGAAAGACACCGGAAGAGAAAGGTGAAGTCCTTACCTGCACGAAAAAGCAGGGACCTGCTGTGGAAAGAGGAGTACGCTCCCCGAGGTTAGTGGAGACCCTGCAGGGTCACAACCCACCGACCGCGGGACTGCAAAAATGGCTCACTGAGCCAAACAGAGGTGCGCAACTGTGCATGCGCGATGTGCACGACAAGGAGAACACCGATGGGAGGGGGGACCAGCTGTGGAGTGAAACTCCACAGCACAAACAGCTGAGAGAGACCCGACAGCAGGGCTCCCAGCTAGAAGATAAAGAAAACAATGGGAAAGGGAGGGGTGAGAAAGAAAAACGGAAGCAAGAGACACAACAGATAACCAGCCCAGAAGAGGACCAACATCAAGAAACCATGAAAAAAAATACCCAACAAACTGAGACAAGCAGCTCAACAAGAAAGTCAGAAGAGACACAGATACAAGGACGAGAAATAGAAGACACAAACCCAAGAGGAGACACAGAAGAAGAACACCAAGCTCTGTCCAGTGGAATAGGAGGTAAAATGAATGGACAGTACATAGATAAAAAAATTTTCAAGAACAAATGAAAGAATTAAAAGAATGATTGACACTAGAATTTAGTGAAATGAAAAGAAAAATGAAAAGTACAGAAGAAAAAGTCATAGAATAGAGCTGGTCATAACAGATGTAGGGAAAAGATTAGAAAATCTGGAAGAACGTGTAATGGGAGTAGAAATGGAAGTGAATGACTTAAAAAGAAAATTGGAAGAAAGTGACAAAAATGTTAAAGAAACACAGGAGTTGTTAGCTCAGAAGGTGGATATAATGGAAAACTATAATAGGCGAAACAAATTAAAGATAGTGGGCCTTAAGGAAGATGAAGAAGGCAAAGATATGAAAGAATTTATAAAAGAATGGATCCCAAAAGTCCTGGGAATGCCAGAAATGCAGGAAGGAATGGAAATAGAAAGGGCACACAGAACATTAGCCCCGAATCCACAGTCACAACAAAAACCAAGATCCGTTTTAGTAAAATTTCTGAGATACATGACAAGAGAAAATATATTGGAGAAGGCAATGAATAAAATTAGAGAAGACAAAAAACCACTGGAGTACAAAGGTCAAAAAAATTTTTCTACCCAAACATAAGTTTTGAGCTCCTAAAGAAGAGGAAGGAGTTTAATGCAGCAAAATCGATCCTATGGAAAAAGGCTATAAATTTATGTTAAGATATCCAGCGGTGCTTAAAATAGTTATCCTGGGGGAGAAAAACAGACTGTTCTCGGATCCAGAGAAAGCATGAGAATTTGCAGTACACCTGCAAGACAGAAAGAGAGATGAAGAGATATAACAAGAACAAAGAATGACGACAAACTACATATAAAGAAGAAAAAATAATGTATAAGTAAGAACTAAAGGAGGGAAAGAAAAGGGAAGCAAGGGAGAAGGGGGGGAAAGGAGGGGTTAAAAAAGAAAAAGAAGAAAAGAGGGTGAGCTTTGTTAAATGTGAAGATAAATGTCTTTTCTGGAGGGGGTTGGGTGGGAGAGAATAACAGTCACTGCGAAATCAGTTCGCAGTCCGAATGGAGAGGGGAGTTGTGATTGCTCGGCAAGGGACAAGGGGCAACTCAGAGAGGGGGGGACACTTGGGGTTAAGGGAATTTTAGATGTGGGAGTGGTTGAAGTATTTTATGTTTTAGAAGTGTTGTCATACAGTGCGTTCAAAAAAAGAAAACTGAGAAATGAAAATGGGGAAAAGGGGAAAGGTGGTGGTGAGGAAGCGGAAATGAGATGTAAACAGAGTATGAGATGGCCATGTTGAACTATATGACTATAAATATTAATGGAATACATAACCAAAACAAAAGGAAGAGGCTATTAAATTTACTGAAAAAAGAAAAAATAGGTATAGCATTTGTGCAGGAAACGTATCTAACTGAAGTGGAACACAAGAAATTAAGGAGAGACTGGGTAGGGCACGTAATGGCAGCATCATATAACTCAAAAGCCAGAGGTTTTGTACCAATCAAATGTACCAATCAAAATAAAGGAGGAAATAATAGATCCAGCAGGGAGATATGTAATGATCAAGTGTCAGATATATTCAGAACTCTGGAATTTGGTCTATATATATGTACCTAATGAAGAGGATCAAAAGTTTATGCAAGATATTTGTTTGAAGATTGTAGATACGCAGGGCAATATAACCTTAATTTGGATTCAAAGATAGATAAAACTGGACTAAAGACTAGCAGAAAGAACAAAGCAGCCAGATTTATGGTTAAATCAATGCAGGAAATGCAACTTTTGGATATATGGAGGAGACAACACCTAAAAGAGAAGGAATACTCATATTATTCAAGTAGACATAAAACATACTCAAGGATTGACCTGTTCCTGTTGTCAGCCCATATCCAAGGGAGAGTTAGGAAAACGGAATATAAAGCTAGATTGTTATCTGATCACTCACCCCTGTTATTAGCAACATAACTGGAGGACATCCCACCAAGAACATATAGATGGAGATTAAACTCCATGCTACTTAAAAGACAGGAATTTAGAGAATTTATTGAGCTCCAAATTAAAATGTACTTTGAAATAAATATGGAATAAGTGAAAGACAAATTTATATTATGGAATGCAATGAAAGCCTTCATCAGAGGGCAGATAATAAGTTATGTAACTAAGATGAAAAAGGACTATAATCGGGAAATAGAACAGCTGGAAAGAGAAATAGTAAGTACAGAAAAAGAACTAGCAACAAGGGAAGATACAACAAAAAGAAGAGAATTGCCGGACAAAAAAAATAAAATATGGAACACTACAAACGTATAAAGTTGAGAAGAACATAATGGAAATAAAGCAGAAGTATTATGAGCTAGGAGAAAAAACGTACAAAATTCTAGCTTGGCAACTTAAAACAGAACAAGCTAAAAAAAAACGGTATTGGCATCAATGAAAAAGGACAAACAAATTATATATAACCCAAGAGAGATCAATGAAAACTTTAAGGAATTCTACAAGCAATTATACCGAACTGAGAACGAAGGGAAAGAAGACAAAATAGATGAGTTTCTAGCTAAAATTGAACTACCAAAATTGCAAGAAGAGGAGCAAAACAAATTTGATAAAACCGTTTGAAATAGAGGAAATACAAGATATATTTTAAAAAGCTGCCAAACAATAAAACGCCTGGGGAGGACGGACTCCTAATAGAATTCTATAAAACATTTAAAGAGTTACTAATTCCTCCTCTCCTGGAAGTAATGAACCAGATAGAAGAAACAAAAACATGCCAGATTCATGTAAAACAGCAATAATTACAGTAATACCAAAGATGGGGAAAGATCCACTAACACCAGCATCGTATAGACCAATATCTCTACTTAAGTCAGATTATAAGATAATAGCAAAACTATTAGCAAACAGATTGGCCGACTGTGTACCAAAAATAGTAAAACTAGATCAAACTGGATTTATTAAGAAAAGACGAACAACGGACAATGTCTATAAGTTCATTAACTTAATCCATGCAATACAAGGAAATAAGACGCCAACAATGGCTGTTGCTTTAGACGCAGAGAAAGCCTTTGACAGGGTAGAATGGAATTATTTATTCAAAGTATTACAGAGGTTCAGCCTACCAGAGAAATATATTAATTGGATTAAAGCATTATATAAGGGTCCAATGGCGAAGGTGACAGTAAATGGATATATATCGAACCAATTTAAATTAAGCAGGTCAACTAGGCAGGGATGTCCACTATCTCCCTCACTGTTAGTTTTAGCAATAGAACTATTGGCAGAACTGATAAGAACAGAAAATAAAAGGGATAAAAATAAAAGAGAAGGAATATAAAATCAGTCTATTTGCAGATGATGTCATAGTATACTTAACAGAACCAGAATTATCAATAAAAGAATTACATAAGAAATTGAAGGAATATGGAGAAATATCGGGGTACAAGATCAACGCAAATAAAAGTGAAGCGATGCCAATGAATAATGCAGATTACACAAAGTTTAAAAAAGAATCACCATTTAAGTGGCAAACACAAGCAATCTGATACCTAGGTATTAGACTAGATAATAATCTAGGCCATCTATACAAATTAAATTATCAGCCATTAATGAAGAAATTACAAGATGACTTAGAACATTGGAAAGATTTACCACTAACACTGATAGGAAGGGTAAATTGCATTAAAATGAATATCTTCCCAAGGATACAATATCTATTTCAATCGTTACCAATTCCCTTAACAGAGAAATTCTTCAATGAACTAAAGAGAATAATAAGGAAATTCTTATGGAAAGGGGGGAAACCGAGGATAGCACTAGATAAATTAATAGAATGGTACAAACAAGGTGGTTTGCAGCTACCAAACTTTAAAAATTATTATAGAACAGCACAATTAAGGTATCTATCAGATTTTTATCAAACAAGGTAAAAACCAGATTGGACCAAGATAGAGCTAGATAAAATAGGAGAGAAGGTACCAGAACATATACTTTATAAGTGGGATGAAAAACTGGTGCAATATAGAAGTTCACCAGTACTGCCCCATCTGCTCAACATTTGGAAGAAGATTCACATAGAAAGGAAAAAAACAAATTACCAACTACAATCACAATTTACACCCTTAATCAGCCAGTGTCTTATTTACTAGACCTTTGTCTTTTTGTATCAATAAATGGCAGCATTGGTGCAGAGAGATGAATTTCCCATTGCTACACATACTAAAAGGCCACATCTTATAGTCATTCCACAGAATGACAAAATACACAGACTCATTAAAAACCCAAGGTTTCAGGAATACCTGACAGGGGAGAGAATTGTTGACTTTACTCATTCTAGCCTGTAAGATTTACCTGCTCAACAGCCCTGAAATGATTTAACAAGCCACTCAATTTAAGAGACCCCTAGGAAAGGACAATAAATGCTGGCTTTGCCAATTATAACAATACCCCATTAATAGGTCATGGAAAAATAAAGTTGAAATGACTCCCCTTTTGATGAGTAAAATTCATCAGGACAGATATCCCACCTGGAAAGATCTCCTCACATTAAGTATTGCTACAGAAAAACACAAAGACTTCCTTTGCTGGAATCTTCAGCAAACAACCAGTTGCCGGACTCAGCAGGTCGGGCAGCATCCATGGAGAAAAATAGTCAAAATTTCAGTTTGGTTCTTTGTGGAACAATCCAGAAAGGTCCATTCCCCTTTTCTATTTCTATTGCTTGCCACTTTTATTTCTTTTAAGTGTCAATCTAGTTTCCTTTTAATGTTCTCTGCTTCCAACATCCTCCCAGGCAGTGTGTGTCAGGTTACTGAAGCAAAACTTTCCACAAGACTATACAAGGTCTTCTTTATGTCCTCCTAGTGTCTCTTGTCCAAAATCTTACATCTGTGTTGCTTGGTCTTTGTATCATCAGTTAATGGGAACAGCTTTTTCTATTACGGTTAAACGTGTCATAATCTGGTACGCTTCTATCTCATCTTCCCTCAACAAGACTGGCTTCTGCAATCTAATCTTTTGCAAAAAATTCCTCATCCCTGGAACAATTTTGATAAATCTTGTCTGCAGCCTCCTAAAGGCCTTCACAGCTGTCCTGAAGCACGGTGACCACAAATGGAGGAGAAGCTGAAACTCTATTTGTAGTTAGCCAAAGCCTTTTAAAAGTTCAGCAGAACTTTTGTTCTCAATCCCTCCATTTATGAAATTAGAAAACTGATATATTTTGGTACCTCATCTCTCAATGTATCCGATTACTGGTAAATATCTTTGAACCCGAATCCCCAGATTGTTCCTGCGTGATCGTTATAACTGTCATTGTGGCTCCTCAAACTTTCAACTATATATATCACTCCACCCTTGTTTTAAATTCCATCGTTCACATTTTTATTCTTTCTGCTTGCCTACTTCCTTTTGTAATCAAATGGTGTCACATCTCCTGAGTTTAAATTCTACTAAAACACAACTAATATATCCAAGATATTGTGACATATATTAAAAAGCAGTGATCCTACCATCCTTTCCAATGAAAACTATTTACAACAGTTCACTGCTTCCCTTCGTTGAATCAATGTTTCCAACCAAGCTAACAGTGACCTTAATATTCCACAAATGTTAATTCTGTTAATCATATTTTTATATAGTACTTCATCCAATTCTTTCTAAAAATCCATACAGACAATATCCATTGCATTACTTCATCAAATTTGTGAAACAATTAGGTTTCTCAAATGCAAACTTACATTAATCTATGCTGGCTTCCCTGAATTTAATCAATCCTCTCCAAGTAGCTGTAATTACTTTTCTCTGATTGCTGTTTCTAAGACTTTACCCAACACTGATTTCTGTTTCAAAAATGAACCAAAACATATTAAAAACATTTACATATCCTTTCAAAACTTCTTAACTGAGATCAGTCAACCCATCTAAATATTTAAGTTTAATTAGCTTAATATTATTTTACAGATTTCAATTCAATTACATGACTACTGATAAGAACTTTAAAAAAAAACTGCCTCACTTTTCTGTCCAGATTCCAAAGTGGCTGCAGAGTCACACAGAAAATTTGCAGAACAGGCAATGTCAGGTAGAACTATAAACAAGCCAGAAGAATCCACTTATTTACCCAACTTTTCAACGGCAATACAAATACCAGTCAAGCTCGTCCTTCTTGTATAAAACCAGGGTAATCAATGGTCTGTACAATGTCTCCAAAGCCAATCTGAAGCACTCTGGAGAAGCTGAAATAGACATTTGTCCTATTTAAAAATCAATTACATTAGCAAATACAATGCTAGCCGAAGGAAGGCTCTGTGTGCACAGGCTTCCTTCCTGCCTAATAATAATCAAGCTAAATTTAAACACAGACCTTGCGCTAAGGAACACAGAGTAAGACACAACTGCACCAGGAGAATCATTACCTGCAACGAAGGCTGGAATGAGTCTCCTACCTATTAGCCACAGAGACATGCTGGACTGATATGCAAAATATTCTGTGCTTCCCTGTTTGACTATGAACTCAGCACATTCTACTTCTTTGCTTTCTGCAGCCATTGTTAGCTTTCTGCATGGGATAGCAAACTGATATTCATTTTAACAATGCTTTTTCTCCCCTGATGCTGCTTGGCTGGCGGAGTTCCTGCGGCAGATTGCTTTTTCTCCCCTGACGCTGCTCGGCTGGTGGAGTTCCTGCAGCAGATTGCTTTTTCACTCCAGATTCCAGCATCTGCATTTTCATCTCTAAATTTGTTTGTCTCGTTATACCCGATTACAGCAAGAAGGGTTCTACTGCAAGCAGTCTAACAGGTCAACTTTAATTTTCATACAGCCATGTAAAGTAGAATGGCAAGAGCACAATTACAGAGTATAGAATTACCATGACAAAAAGATCAAATTTGCATGAAAGACAACATGATAACGTAGATGTGCAGTCCCTTCAGGAGCCTGAAGACTGCAGGGAAGAAACCTTCTTTAAGCTTGCTGGTGTAAGATTTCATACTCTAAGCCTTCTCCCTGATGGTAGGGGAGAAAAAAAGAGTTTGTCTGCAGTATGATGGGTCACTCAGAATGATGTAGAGACATAGAAATGCTGGAGGAACTCAGTAGGTTTCGCAGTGTCCCTGGGAGTTAATGATACAGTATATAACCGAAATTTTTGCCCTGAGCCCTTCTTCAAGGAATGAGTATGACAAGCTCCCGTTTTAGTAAAATGGGATTATCACTGTAAGGGATAGAATAGACAGGAGGGACAGAATAGTCACAGATAACATTTAACATTTCACACAAGTCACAGCCCAGCGACAATTCGATACATTGGAAAAACTGAGGGAAGGTTTGTCACAGTCTGTTCCAGAATTTGCAAGGACATTGTGATTTTGCAAGGGAGAACTTTTCTGACTGCTGGAGAGAAAGCAGCTTTTTGAAGCAGCTCTGTGGTCAGCCATTTTTGTGGAATTCAGAGCATAGCTTTGTGAATGACTGGGCCTTTTTGGTGGATTGACCTGTGTCAGGAGGGTCTTTTTGGGAAGCAAAGTGCTTAATTTTGATTGTGGCTAATAGTGGAGGTCACTTGGAGAGTGTGACGAGCAGTGAAGTTACTTGGCGAGATCAGTGCCAGGGTCTTGGAAGCTTCGTGGCGGCCGCACAGTTTGAGTCTTGCCTACAAAAGGACCAGGAGTGCTATGAACACAGCTTGCGTGCATGGACATTTCTTCAAAGGCAATGCAAGGAGAATTCATGAGTCTGTAGAAGCCACAACTCCAGTTTTCCCATCAGTTCAACATTAAATCTGGGCATCAAATTTCAAAGGCCTATGCTTCAACACTGAATTTGAAAGACTGAAGTGATTTTCTAGATTTTGGCGTGGACTGTAATGGGTTGGGTATAATACAGACACGCGCACAAATACACACACACACACACACACACACACACACACACACACACACACACACACACACACACACACACACACACAGCTGGGGATAGATTTAGTGTTAAGGATAGTTTAAAAGTTAAAACTATAGTTTAACAGAAATAAAATCAGTGTTTTAAAATTAAACACTGTTCTGTTTCATTGTCATTACGTGTGGTTCATTACATGAGTAAAAAGCAGGCTGGCATCTGAATTAAAAGGCTGCGGGGAATTTAAAAAAGGGCAGGGGATGGAGAGTACAGACCAAAAGATAAAAGGTGTTAATTGGATATGAACAAGAAAAAGGAAAGGTGAGAATTAGTTGGGGGAGGAGGGTTTGGATCTGTGAGTGCAGAGTTGGGGGAAAGGAGACAGAAGGCACTTTTACAAAGCCGCTGAAGTGCACAGGAAATTTTCTGTTCTGGTGGCAGTGTAAAAATGTTGAAACAGAATTTATTATGTAAATTCCATCCCATAATTTTTCCACTGGGACCCCTACATATTTTTATGGAGTGGCTGCAGTGTAAAATGACTGCAGCCATTCTGTAATAAACAGGCCTAATAAATACAATGTTCCCCCTCCGACAAATCCTTCAACACAAGAAGGCTGTGTAAAAGTGCCACTGTAAACGACCACATCGGGACACACTTGAGGCAAGTATGCTAACTTTTTTTCAGAATAATTCTGAAGTTTGTGTAAAAATGACAAAGGGGAAAAGGAAAAGGAGAGAGAGAGAGAGAGAGAGAGAGAGAGAGAGAGAGAGAGGGGAAACGGGACATAGGGATAGATGGGGGGGTGGCGTGGGGAGTCCAAACAGAAGCTGGAGAAGACAATATTAAATGTTATCCGGTTGGAGGGTGCCCAGATGGAATATGAGTTGTTGTTCCTCCAAACGGCAGGTGGCCTTTCAGTATAATGGCTGCCTCTCTTGGGGAGTGGGAGATGTAGATGGAGTCCAAAGAGGAGAGGGAAGTTTGTTTTATGTTCTGAGTTACATTCACCACCTTCTGTAACTTCTTCCAATCTTGAACAGAGTAGCTTCTGTACTATACTGCAAAGTAGCCAGTAAGTATACTTTTGATTATGCCACTGTCAAGGTTGCAGAGGACAAAGTGGTCATGCCAAACTTTCTTCTTCTAAGAAGGTAAAAGTATGTTCTTGTCAGTTACATCAATATGTTTGTCTCAGGTCAGGTTATTGGAAATAATTATTCCTAAGAACTTGAGGCTATCTACTCGTTCAGTTTTAGTGGACACATGCATGGACCCTGTTCCTTCTCCTGAGATCAGTTATCATCTCCTTCATCTTATTGATGTTGAGAGAGAGGTTATCTTGACACCATGCCACTAGACTTTCGACCTCTTTTCTGCATTCCATAACATCATCATTTGAGACTCGTTCCAGTACTGTGATGCCATTGGCAAATTTGGACCTGATGAATGTTGACCTTGATGCAACACCTCCTTGCTCTCCAGTTCATGCCTCTAGACCTGTTAATATCCACTTGGATGGCAGATGGCGCCTGATTACACAATTTGATCACTTGACTTGCTGAGCATGCTTCTTCCAACAGATGGACAAACTTGATGCGAAGCCAATATGATTTCATAAAATCTGCATTATTTCTGAATAAATTAATAGAATGTTGGCCAAAGGAATGGAATACAAACATTTCAAGCATCTACTTCTATGAGCTCAGGAACAGAACAACAGATTCTAACATACCACTTCAGTTACAAGTCTACTTTTCCTGGTTCATATGAATGCTTCAAACACTAATTAGCAAAATGAAAGTATGTTCTTTGAAAAAGCCATTAGACACTGGGTGGAGACTTCCCAAACTCAAATTACACAGAACTTTTAATTGACATTTGAGATAAAAACAAATTGCAATGTTACTGAATTATGTCTGAAGCTGGTCCCTGACTAATCTTATGTGCTGATATATTATGCACTAGCAAATGTCTTACTGATGTATCAGCATCCTTAAAGGGACATACTGTAAATAACTCTCACCAATAATGACAGAGGATGACCACAGTCCACAAGTGCTAGTGATTTCTGTGGACTTATAAATTACATAATAATGGTAAATTGCTCTCTGAAATTATCCAAGCACTGGAATTTTACTTGGATCTTAGAGCACTGCAGGATTGTTTTGTCTTCATCTGACAAGATGAAAAAACCCAAGCTGAAGACAGAGCCTTGGCTTAACAATGTGACCAAGGCCCAAAGGAGAGAATGCAGGAAGGCAGAACAAAGAGACAAACTCTTAAAACACAACCTGAACGCATATTAGAATGTGGTGAAGGCCAAGAGAACAAAATACCTCGCCAACCTAATTGCTAATAACTCCCATAACCCCAGAGTCCTCTTTAGCACTATAAACTCAGTTATAGGCCCTCCACCCACTACAAACCTGAACACATCACCCTCAGAAAGACCATATTTACCATGAAACCTACAACCTGCCTCCTTGACACTATCCCCATCACCTCCTGAAGGATGTCTTCAACATCGTGGGTCCGAGTATCCTCTCCATCATCAACAGCTCCCTAGCCACTGGCTCTGTCCCAACCTGCTTCAAATGTGCAGTCATTCAGCCCCTCCTTAAAAAATCTAACCTTGACCCATTCTCCCCAAAAATTACAGACCTGTTTCAAAACTTCCTTTCCTCTCCAAAGTCCTTGAAAAAGTAATATTTAACCAACTATCTCCCTATCTTCACCAAAATACAATAACAGAAATGTTTCAGTTGGGGTACAAAGTCTACCACAACACGGAATTGGCCTTAATAAGGGTATACAAGAACCTACTCCTCATCACTGACTCGGGTGGCACTGCTGTTCTAATGCCCCTAGAACTCAGCGCAGTGTTCAACACCATCGATCACGCTATTCTGATAGATTGGCATCAATGGCAATCTTACCTCACTGTCAGGGCTTTCACGGTCAACACGGTCATCTACACATCTGCCTCAGCCACACTCTCCTGCAGGTTCTGCAAGGATCCATCCTTGGCCCCATTCTTTTCTCACTGTGCATGCCCCCACCTCAGTCATATCATGCAGAAACATGGCATCTCCTTCCACTGTTACATCGACGACACCCCGCTCCACGTCCCCTAAAACCGGATAACCAGTCAAAAATTACCAACTGTATGGAAAACATAAAATGCTGGATGGCCTGCAACTTCCTCCAACTTAATGAGACAAAATCTGAGATCATCCTATTCGGCCCCTCTAATTTCACCAGAAAGTTACACAACCCCCTAGGTAATCTATCCACTCTTATTAAACCCCATGTTAAATCCCTTGGGGTGCTATTTGACCCTGCCTTCAAATTTGACAAACAGCTCCACACCATTGTTAAAATAAAACTGTACCTCTCACTCAAGGACCTCGAAAGGGTTATTCATGCCCTTATCTTCTCATGTCTGGACTATACACTGAGATTAGCCAGTCCTCCCTAATCCACCTCCAACTCGTTCAGAATGCCATGGCTAGGGTCCTGACAGGTGCCAAGAAGAGGGACCACATCACCCCAATTCTGGCCTTCCTCTCGTGGCTGCCGGTGTGACTCGGAATCAACTTCAAGCTGTTGCTACATACAAGGCCCTCAACGATCTTGCCCGCCCCCCCCCCCCCAAATATCTCCAATCTGCTTACTCCCTACTCCACTCCAAAACAGGTCAGGTCAGCTACCACAGGATGCCTGGCTGTTCCACGGACTAAGCGCACACAAAGGGGAGACTGGACCTTCACAGTTGCAGCTCCCAGACTGTGGAACGGCATTCCCCTGACCATTAAACTAGTCCCCTCCCTCAACTGCTTTAAATCCAGGTTATAAATGTGTGGTACGCTGTTAGCCAGAATCAGACACACACAAGGTAAAAACTGTACAACAGGCTTTAATCCACAAAGACTTCCACAGAGCCAGGCTGGCTGTAGCTGCAGTAACTCTGAGTGAGACTTCGGGAGGCTGGCGCAGGCTTATAATCCCAGAGGGTGATTGACACCCAACTGGGTGGGGCTTGATCCATTCAGGCTGACTGATTGACAGCCGGCCAGATGTTGTCCTGTTCTCTTACACTCCTGCAGGTACATAGGTTGCCCCCTGCAGTAGGCCAGTGGTGTACCACCACAAAATGTACCTTCTGTTGTTAACGTATAACGTCTGAAACCCTTTGTACATTCCTAACCCCCCCCCCCCCCACGCCACCGACAGCGTTGCACTATTCATTGAAATTGTGGTCTATTTATACCATCTTAATCCGTTGTTCTGTAAATAGTTGTACTAGTTTCAGTCGATTGTCTTGATTGCTTTGGGCAATTCAAGTTGAAAAAATGTGCTATATGAGTAAAGAACTTAAATTTGAACTTGAAGATGTGTGAAATCAGAGCCAAGTTACTAGGAATGAGCAATACCTCTTTAGGGTGGCTTCAGCCATGGAGAGGGCAGCAAGAAATGTTGAGGAGCTGTATCTAGCACATCCAGCTTCACATCTGGCTCCTCATCCAGATCTACATCTGGCTTATCATCCAGTTCCACATCCAGATCTACATCTGGCTTCTCATCTGGCTCCACATGCAGCACATCCAATCCCCAACAAATAGTATCTTGCAACTGTCCAGAATATATGTGGGCTGGTTTTTTTTTTGGAAATACAGCACGGTAACAGGCCCTTTCAGTCCACAAGCCAATGCCACCCAATTAACTTACAACCACTATACATTTTGAACAGTGGGAGGAAACTGGAGCCTCTGAGGAAACCTCATGCAGACACAACCAAAGCAACCTACCCCTTATTATAAAACTCCGTGTGCGTGCGCGCGCACGTGTGTGTGTGTGTGTGTGTGTGTGTGTGTGTGTGTGTGTGTGTGTGTGTGTGTGTGTGTGTGTGTGTGTGTGTACACATATGATTAAAAATGTGTTAATCTACTCAATCACCTCACATAATATTTCTGCTATCCTTTGAACCAGTCTTGTGAATCTTTGCTACATTCCTTCTGTGGCAAACAAATCATTTCTGAGGCAAGGAGATCAAAAATACATAATAATCTCGATGTAGTAATACAAAGACAATCTACAATAAGGTCTCCTTTGATGAAAAAGGCACACCGATGCCTCAACTTCTAACAAGTCTGAGGAGCCTTAGCATGTCATCGAATATCAATTATTGCAGATGTACTTTGGAAAGTATTCAAACTGGTGTATGACCACCTGGTTTGTTAGTTAAAACATAAAATGCTGGAGAAGCTCAACAGGTCAACAGGTCAGCAAAGATTCATAACCGACGTTTCAGGCTTGAGTTCTTCATCAAAGTATGAGAATATGCCGTCAAGCATCTGAACAAAACGGTGGGAGGGGGAAAGGGGATGGCAAAGGTAAGAGATGATAGGTGGAGAAAGGAGGGAGGGGACAGCAACAATGAGGGGGAGGGGCGTGTGGGTGGAAGAACTGGAAGGACAGGAAAGGGGAAGGGGGAAGAAAAAACAAGCAGGTCTAATGGAAAGCAGTAAAGTCATTGTTCATGCCATGTGGCTGGAGGGTGCCCAGCTGGAAAATAAGGTTTGTTCCTCCAATTTGCGGGTGGTCAGGGTGGGAGAGTGCATAGGCCATGGACAGACAAGTGAGCATAGGACTGTGACCCAAAATTGAAATGGTTGGTCACTGGGAGGTCACTGTGGTTGCAAATGGAGAGGAGGTGCTGAGCAAAGCCATCTCTCAATCTGCCACCGATCTCTCTGATGTAGAGAATGCCACATGACACCTTATTTTCCGGCTGGGCACCCTCCAGCAGCATGGCAGGAACATTGACTTTACTGCTTTCCAATAAACCTGCTTGCCTTTTTTCCAGCATGGTCCTGAGCACAACATTGTGCTGGGAATCCAGCTTCCTGAAGTAGCAGTGTAACACCCAGTACAACACTCACAGCTGTCACAGCTGTCCAGATGCACTCCCAGAAAGGCCTCAATAGCTCCATTCCTGGGCTCACCTGCAGTAAAGAGTGAAACACGAAAGTCTGCAGATGCTGTGATTGTAGCAAAAACAGATCAAAATGTTGGAGGAACTCAGAGGCCATAGGAGTTAAAGATATACTGCCAATGTTTTGGGCTAGAGCCCTTCTTAACATCTGCTGTAAACACTGTAAGTGAAATTGAATGCTTGTGAAGCATAAGAGAAGAAAAATACTTATCTATAAAAATATGCAATGAAGGTTTACTCATACAATGCTAAGGATTATAATGAACATGAAAGCCAAAAGAATTGATCTTCAAGAGAATGTCAATTTTTTAAAAAGTTTATAAGGCAGACATGGAATATTATTTTCTACTTGCAGAGGAGAACCCATTAATAAGTCATTTATAAATCTAGAAAATAATTTAGAAGGAGCTGAACAAATCATCTGATACCCTCATGAACCAAACAAAAGAAGAGCATAGGACAGAGATAGGAACAAAAGAAAATATCGATGGGATTTGGCAACAAACCTAGTTGCTGATCAAAGAGCTGTTGGCCAAATGTTTCCTTTTTATGCTGTGGTATCTGGATCACATCAGGAAACAGCTTGAATATAATCTTTTTTCTAAATATGTATATAATATAGATCACTGTCAAGGCCAGCAATTATTATTGTTGCCCATCTCCAATTGTTTTAGATTAATTAAGATATTGAACATTGAAACAGGCCCTTTGGCCCAATTTGTTCATGTTGAAAAAGCTGCATACCCTAGTTCGTCCCATTCACCTATAGTATATTTGGCCCACATTTCTCCAAACCTTCCTCTCCATGTGCCCATCCAACTATCATGAATTGTAATTTTACCCATCTGTAGCACCTGCCCTGGCAGCTCCTTCCCTACACACACCACCCTACATATGAAGAACATGCCTCTCAGACCCCCTTTAAAACTTTCCCTTCACTTTAAACCCACAACCACCAGTTTTAGACTCCTCTGGTCTGGGAAAAAGACCAATGATCTACCCACTATAAACATCTATGTGATCAAGGAAAACAGTCCCTGCCTATCTATATTCTCTTATGACTCAAGCCCTCCAATCCAGGCAACATTCCTGTGATTCCACGCCCTGTCTTAATCATATCCTTCCTATAGTGTAGCAACCAGAACTGCACACTATGCTCCAAGCAGCCAAACCAACAATTTGTATGTGCTCATTGTCTCAGCTGACCCAGCACCAATCTCTGAGGCACACAGCCAATTACAGGCCTCCAATCAGAAAAGCAATCCTCTGCCTCCTGCCAACAAGCCAAGCATGTATCCAGTGTGATGTCTCACCCTGGACCCCTGAGTCCTAACCTTCCCTTGTTCTCTGAAATCCACCTGCTGAAGATGCTCTCACAGTGATAATCAATACAAGGACCAGGACCCAACAATGAATGAACAGCATCTGAATGCTGTTACACTTCCTCTCAAATTGATACCATTCCCAACTTACATTGACAGCAATGAAAGGATAATGATTGGACTATCTCGGCCATTTCCTCTCGCATATGTAGGACAGACATTACCCTCACATGTGAATGTTCTCCAAGTCCTGGTTCATGAACTGCCTCATTTTACGAGGATATACATTGTATAGTAATAAACCAACATCTCCACATCTGATCTTATAACAAAAGACAGATAATTAATGAATCCGCTGCAGATGGCTGGGCGTAAGCATTGTCTTCATGAACTTCTGCAACAATAACCTGGAGGTGGGATGATGGACTGCCAACAAACAGAAAAGCCTTTTTTGTGCAACGCTGATGTCGACACACTCCATTACACATTCATTCAAATGCTGCAGTGATGTCAAAGATAGTAACAATTACTGCTGCATTTAGCTTGTACGCCCATGTTTAAACCTGAGGTCAGGTACTGAGCAGGCCTGACAAAATGCAATGCAAGCATCAGTAAGTCATGTACTGAACACAATTTGCTGGAGGAACTCAGCATATATGTCTCCTGGAAGTCTTATGTTGGTTAGTGTCAACTTTCAATGCTATTCTGTGGTAAACCACTGTTTGTATATATTTATCAGTTTGGGTACACCCATTGGCTGACTGTATTGTGGCCCTGCCCATAGGCTCCTGAATAAAGATGACTATTTCACAGCCCCCTCCCGAGTTCAGGACAGTTGAGGAGCATGGACGTGCCTTTGTTCTAGAGCAAATAGAAGCCCATCAGTTTGCTCAACTTCATTCTCTTGGAGTCATATTCCATACAAATATTTCATAGTGTACAAAACCTTAATGTGCAATTACTTAATGTGCACTGCATTACATACGATCATAGTTCGGAAAGTTGACTCACAATGAATTCACACAAATCCATTGCTAGGTTGCATAAAATATTACAAGACTCTGTTTACTTGCAACTCATTGCAATTGTTAATCTGATCACAACAGAAGGATGAGAAGATGGTGGTGCTGCTGCAGGTGCGGGCTGGGAGGAATTGGGGGAGTGGAGATGTGGTCTTTCAATGCTCCTCTGCAAAATCCTACTGCTCATCCATCCCACCAGATGGCCCCGTGCAGATTTAAATTGCCTGTAGAATGGGACCAGCACTGGGTTGGTGTTGACACTGTGGTAAACCACAGTTATACTGCGATTCGCTACAGCCGGCTAGACACGCATCCCGAAACTGATCCTACTCATAACCCCTTTGCATGTTGCCCATTCACCCTGCCATGATTGGTCGATGAGGTTGGTTGCTGCTTTAGTCTATAGTCCAGTGGTTCTCTATTCACATACCACTTTAAGTAATCCCATGCCATCAGTGCTCTGTGATTAGTAAGGGATTGGTTAAGGTGGTAAGTGAGTGGGAAGGGAATGCTGAGAATCACTGCTCTAGACCCAATTGTTACTGAAATATTTTGCTTGAGAAAAATTGTCATTGGCCCATTTCCTTTGGAGTTATGAAACCATGCACGTAACAAGTCAATTAGGGACGATTAAAACTGGTTTTCAAACTTTTTCTTTCCACCCACACACCACCTTAAGCAATCCCTTACTAATCACAGAGCACCTATGGCATTGGGAATACTTTAAGTGGTATGTGAGTGGAAAGAAAAAGGTTGAGAACCACTGCTATAGTCAATAAAAACCTATCAGTTTCACAACCTCAGCCTTTTGTGGTAATTGATGGTGCATCAATTTTATTGACTATAATTTTGCAAGAAAATGAAGCAATATCTGAAACCCAAGAGACTCAGCATAGACCCTTGATTGTCTAATGTCCCAAACACCTTCGAACACTGGCTACTCTGCTTCGAGGACGGTGACAACAAATGTTGTTAACACAGATAAGGACAGACTGAAACTCCTCCTCTCATGAATCAGACCCTTGGTCTTTCCAATGATCAACAACGCTAAATCATAAATGAAGGCCATGGATATACTGAAGGTCTATTGTGGCAGAAGGGTGAATGAGGTCCTTGCAAGGCACCTCCTGGCCAGCAGGAAGCAGCAACCCCATGAGTCATGCATCCAGTACCTATGGGTCCTCTGCAGGACATGCAACTGCAAAGCCATGTCTGCCACCCAGAATGCAGAGGACTGGCATCCGGTCCAGATATATAAGACAGTGATTCCTAGAACAGAAAGAACTCGATCCGCAAGGAGTGGTAGATTAACAGAGACGCTGGAGGTGGCCTTCCAAAGCTCAGACTACTCAACTGCCTCTTGGCTGCCACAGGCACCAATATCTTGAGACGGGGGATTGTCCTGCGCCATGAGTGACTAGTCACAGTCATGATCACACCCCTCTAGCGATCTGACCTTGGCCACCATGACAGATGATCATCCCAAATGCTATTTCTGTGAGCAGAGCAAGCACCTGAGGAAACACTACCCTACCAAGGAGGTGGTACACGCTAGATGTGGGAAAGGAGGACATTACACAAATGTCTGCCCATCTAAACTGCCCGCAAAACCTAGCAGCACCGCATGTAGACAGCTGTCACCCCAAGCAGCGTAATCAGCTCCATCTCCTCTGCTGATCAGTGATGCCACATGCAAGTAATGGGAACCTCCATTTTGGACCGTGCAGCTAGCGCCATTTTCTTGAGTCAGCAGCACTGTGGGGGAAACAGTGAAGGCAGCCATCTGGGGAACTCGGGCCCTCTTTGGACTCGGACAGCAAATCTATACTGGCCTCCATTACCCTGAACCAAGAGGGACCATACGAACTCGCCTGGTCCATGATGGATGTCCAGGTATATGGGTGCATAATGAACTGTTTGCTTGATAGCTGGAGTACAGAAAGCTTTATCCATCCCGATATCAGTAAGCGCCTATCCCTCAAAGTACAGCCAGTCATCCATAAGATATCAGTTAAATCCAAATTCCATTTGGCAGACATCCACGGATCCTGCCTGTGTAGTGACTTTGACTATTGGAAGCACAGTTTACAAACACTTCAGGTTCCTCGTCATGCCTCAGCTCTGCGCCCCCTTGCTGATGGGGCTGGACTTCCAGTGCCAACTTTAGAACGTAACATTGGAGTTCGATAAGCCTCATTCCCCAACCGCCACCCCCTCATTTTCAATGAACAGTTCCTAGGCGATCCTCTGTGTATGACCCTCAAGGTCACCCCTCCACTGCTGTTTGCAAATCTCACCCCCAAATGCAAGCCGGTGGCCACCAGGAGCAGGCAATACTGTGCTGCAGACAAAGCATTCATCAAGTCAGAGATTCAGCGTTTGTTAGGCAAGGGAATCATCAAGGTCGACAATAGTTCCTGGAGGGCCAAGGTGGTTGTAAAGAATGGGGAAAAGAACAGAATGGTCATAGATTATAGCCAGACCATCAACCAGTACATGCTGCTCTATGTGTACCCCCTTCCCTGAATATCCAATATGGTTAATAAGATGGCACAATATTGGGTATTCTCCACGATTGACCTGAAATTGGCCTATCACTAGCTAACGATCCACCTGGAGGACAGCAAACAGCATCAAGGTGGATGGAAGTCTCTATGACTTCCTCCAGGTCCCCTTCCGCGTCACCAACGTGGTGTCTATTTTCCAACGGGAGATGGACTGCATGGTGAATCACTATAAACTGCAGGCCATTTTCCCATACCTTGATAATGTGACCATCTGTGGTCACAATGTACAGGACTGTGTCAACCTTTGAAAATTCATCCGGGCCGCAAAGCTCCTGAACCTTACTTATAACAAGGAGAAATATGTGTTCTGGACAACCCGACCAGCCATTCTAGGGTGCGTGGTTGAAAATGGCATCATTGGCCCCAACCCCGAGCACACTTACCCTCAACTGGAGATACCCCACACCCTCAGAGCCTTGAAGAGATGCCTGGGTTTCTTCTCGAACTGCGCTCAATGGGTCCCCAACTATGCAGACAAGATTCACCCATTGGTCAAAGCTACCTCTTTCCCCCATTGGCAGAGACCCGCACAGCTTTTGGCCGTATCAAGGACAACATTGCCAAGGTGGCAATGCATGCGATAGATGAGTCCACACTATTCCAGGTGGAAGGCAATGCGTCTGACTTAGCCCTGGCTGCCATGCTCAACCAAGTGGGCAGACCTGTCACCTTCTTTTAACACACCCTACAAGGCCCTGAAGTCAGCCATTCCACAGTCAAAAAGGTCTGGGCCATCATAGAGGCAGTATGCCACTGGAGACACTATCTCACTGGCAAATGATTCACCCTCCTCATGGACCAGGTTGCTTTAATGTTCAATAATAAGCAAAGGGAAAAAATCAGGTGGAGAATCAAATTGTTCACTTATAATTAAGATAACCTATAACGACCTGGCAAACTTAACGAACCCTCAGACTCTCTATCTCGTGGGACTTGTGCCAGTATCCAAATGGACAAGTTGCAGGCTCTCCACAACAACCTTTGCCACCCCAGAGTGACTAGGTTATTCCATTTCATTAAAGCCTAGAACCTACCATACTCCATTGAGGAAGTCAGATCAATGACTAAAAACTGCCAGGTCTGCGCTGAGTGCAAACTGCACTTCTACCGTCCAGACAAGGTGCTCCTAATCAAAGCTACTTGCCCCTTTGAGCGCCTGAGCATCTACTTCAAGGGGCCTCTCCCTTCTTTGAACTAAAGCATCTATTTCCTTACTATCATCAATGAATACTCTTGCTTCCCTTTTCCCATCCTCTGCCCGGACATGACCATGGCTACAGTCATCAAGGCCCTCCGCGATGTCTTCACGCTCTTTGGGTACTCCTGCTTCATCCACAGAGGGGGGGGGGGGACCTCATTCATAAGCGACGAGTTTGCAGCCGTACCTGCTGGGCAGGGGCATTGGCACAAGCAGGACCACCAGCTGTAATCCCAGAGGAATTGGGCAGATGGAAAGGAAGAATGCCACAGTATGGTCCTGGCACTGAGGTCACGGGGCATCCCCGTTTCCCATTGGCAAGAGGTCCTCCCAGACACACTGCACTCTGTACGGTTGCTCTTATGTATGGCCACTAACAATACGCCTCATGAATGGATATTTGCCTTCCCAAGGAAGTCTCTGTTAGGGATTACACTGCCTGTCTGGCTGTCCTCCCTGGGACTGGTCCTGCTTTGGAAGTACGCCAGGCAACCTAAGACTGACCCACTGGTCAAGAGGATCCACCTCCTCCATGCAAAACCCCAATATGCCTACATGGCCTTCCCTGATGGGCATGAGTTCACAGACTCGATCCACTTCCTCCAACCACTATTGACCAACAACAGCCAACAGACTGCCATCTTGTGGGTCCCTGAACCTGCTGCCGACCACTCTCGGCAACTGTTGTCACCCATGATGCATCAGCGTCCCACTCTCTCCTCCCTGCACCTATTCCTTCCCCACGGAGATCTGTAACCAGTGATGACAGACTGACCCCACAGGCTGCTCAGAGCGCCACAACTGCACCCTAACCATTACCATGTTGTTTGCTGAGGCAGAGAAGGTCCCTGACAGACTTGACCTGTGAAATATGTATATGTGTGTATATTTTGCATTGTTTTCCCTTTTTTTCTTACCCCGCAGGACTCTTCTTAAAAAGGAGGGATGAATTTGGTAAATCACTATTATACTGTGATTGGCTCCTGCTGGCTGAACATGCCTCCTGTTGTGAGTGAGAAAACAGGTTTGGTAAGTCTCAAAGGCAAGGACTCTGAACACAGTTTTGATGGGAAAGGATTTAATTTACAGAAAAAAAATGTGGGAAATGGGAACAGATGCAGCACGTGCACACACATGCGCGCACGCACGCACTCACACACTCACACACACACACACACACACACAGTTTACAGCAGTCATGAGAAACTAATAGCAGACCATTAATAACAAATGTGGGGAAAATAGCGTGGGAACAAAATACACACACAAAATGAACTGGTACATACAACGATCAAGGAAAAAATTATTATTATGCCCCAACACCCCTTGATTCAGTGCAGGCACAGCCCTATGCTACAAGGGTCACTAATTAAATGCTCCCAACCCTTTTAACAGTGCACATCTTACCAACAATTTTTTCCAGTGCCTTTCCACATTTCTAGGCATAGAGTGAAGCAGGGTGGTCCCAAGCTGGCAAAGAGAGAGAATAAAGAACACATGGCACCTTCATAATGCTGGAGGTTCCAACCCACATCGTTAACAGGGTAAAATGGCTCGGTGCCAGGAGGGTTAATCCAATTACAACAGCCAATGGCCCAAGGCCAAGTACAGGCAGGCTGGAGAGTCCAGTCCAGGTAATTTACATGGTACCAACAGCAAGGTGTGCACTAATGGGTGGGGCAGAACCAAACCTTGATTGGCAGCTGGTGTGTCCTCAAATTAGGTAGAGCGCAGTGCTGTCACATGACAGTCACAACCCTATCCACAGCCCTTTGCATACTCCCCATTCACTCTGCCATGATCGGTTGATGAGGTTGGTTGCTGCTCCATTCTATAGTCAATAAAAGCCTATCAGTTTCAGAAACTCAGCCTTTTGTGCTAATTGATAGTGCATCAGACAGTGAAGATTCATGGAGTCTGGTATTTAAGATGGCTCAGATCTCAGGGGTTCTGGCTCCAGGGAAGCAGTGGATCGGTGAAGGGCACCAGAGAGGGAGATCACCCTCCCATTAAGAAGCTAGGAGATGATTCTACTGAGAAAGAGATTCCAGCAGTGGGTCAGCAAGGGGGGGTCAGTGGCCAAAGAACTTACACCAGGTCATGGGCTGCTGACAGTCAACCTTTGGGAATCAGGCATCAGGACTAGGATTTGCAAGGAAGCTGATGGTGAGCAGAGATCCCAAAAGGCCTTGGGCACTGACAACTGTCTGATCTCTGGGACCTCTGAACAAGAGACTGAGGACAGTCATTTGAATGCCTCGAGTTTGGGTTCACTACTAGACTAGAGAGGAGACAGTGCGGCTACAGAGGTTACGGGAACTCAAGAGTTGGTGGGATCTTTGGACATTCAATTTCTATGAGGGGACTCTCTTTAGTTTTCACTCTTGCTTTAATAATAGCAGTGTACTAGTGCTCTTTTTATGCACCTTTACAGGGCAAAAACAAATCAATTATTGTGATTTTTGTGTACATGGCAATAAATGAAATCTTAATTTGGTCTGAAGTCCCAAACTATTAATTCGTGTGTCTTTTGAACCAGGCTCAAGCTCAGTGGTTATCATTTAAGATTATATTATGCAGAAGAGAACCATTTATTTCTAACATGAGACAATAAAATTGGTCCTGAGCACACTGGGATTTTGTACTATGGATAATTAATCCAATCATTGAACACTCGTACAGATTTACATTCCAGAAATTTCAAATATGCCCCAGAGCGTAAAATATTGCATCCAATTTCTAATAACCATTTCAATTACTACACTTAAACACAACCAAATGTTTCATACAATACTTCTGGTGCAACTCACGGAATCATTAACTTTTTTAAATTACACCTCAATTTCCAAGATATAATTTTCAATCACAATTTAAAAACCCTCATATTACTTTTGATTAAAATTAATTTGCAGAAGGCTTTACCTTCAGTAAAAAAAAATTCTCAGACATAACTTTCAATTATAAGCAAAAATCTTAATTATAATAAAATATCTGCCTGTTCCTCATGTTAATTTCAATTATGACATACTTTGTCAGACGAGTTTCTCATTTAATCACAAATGGCTATCCCAATTCTCACCATGTTATTACAATTCATCATCACAGAGCAGGATTTTCATTTGTTTCCAATAACCCAGTTAGCTTGCTGTCCTATTCTGAAATTTTGCTTGAAATTATGTGTACACACACATACCTATGCAAACAAAGAAGCTGTCACACACACACTCAGCAGGGACTGAAGACACAGCACTTCCCCACAGGGTCATACCACCCATTCCCATTGCTGATGCCATTGCTGATGGCCCCTCCCAGGCTTTCAACAGCCTGTTAAAGGATCCTACAGTGTTCTATTTAAAATCCTGCTATTGTAGGGACTATTGCACAAGATGGCGATTCTGTTCAGTAGTGGCCACAAGGGGTTGCAGACTCCAGGGGAGTAGCCAACTGGTGCAGGTCATCAGTAATAGGGGAAGTGCTCCCCCCCTTTCCCAAGCACCCCCCCCCCCACCACTGTTGACAAGGAGGAGACAACTATCTGAATGGTGATCATGGTGGCAGACCAAAAAGGGTGTCTGTAGCTGAAGGACACCTACAGGCGGCAAGCTGTTAGCAACTTGTAGGTGGGGAACCAACATAACCAACAAAGAACTCACACTAGGTTGCAGGCTGTGTTGGTGACTGGCTCATGAGAACCAGGTATCAGAACCAGAATTCGAGAGGGTACTGAGAGCAAGATGGGCTCCCGAAGGACCCTGGGTGCTGAAGGCTTCCTCAATGTGTCGGAGGTTTGGTTCTGGGTTCGGGTTGCCGATGGTTTGAATTGAACTAGAGTCTTGTGGTATATACATTGGAAAAGAGATTACAATTCAAGAAAAATTGAAGTCCACCTTTATGTCTTATAGTCTTAACACCTAAGCACAATATTCCAGATGCAGTTTCAGCAAGACTCTATATAAATAGAGGAAGATTTCTCCACTCTTGTACTCAAATTCTCTTACAAAAATGTCCAAAATAACTTGAACTTGAACTAATTGTTTGTTCTACTTGTAATGTTAAGTTCCAGTGATCTGTGTAGAAAGACACTCAGGACCTTTAGAAAACCAACACCTGTAGCCGTGCACTGCTGGAAAGAAGACAGACACACGTGGTATAGTCAGGTTAAGCTCTGAGTTTCATTAGGGCTCAGGTCTGATTTTTATTCTTTCACTGTTCCCGCCATGGCCCCCCTTGGCTGATGTCACAACAGACATAACAAAAGCGAGTTTTCCACGCACAGGTGCTCTCCTGAATAACAATACCCTTCGTTCCCACCCGCTGTCCCTGTCTGTTGGCTGTGCAGCAAGACCAGCGCCATTTTGGGGTCACTGGCCTTTAAATTGCCCTTGCCGTTCACCCGCCAGTTCACTTATTGGGGCCAGTGCCGCTGCACAGGCTGCTGGCCTTTGGTTGCACTTGCCGCCCGGAGCGCCAGCTTGATCACCACAGCGACGGGTTACCACACATCTTTCAATCTTTCACCATTTAAAAATACTCTAACTTTCCACTAAAGTAAACTACGTCTCCTTTTCCTACATGATGTGTTATAGACCTTACCCTTGTCCATTCCCTTAACATGTTTATATCCCCCAAAAGCTCTCTGCACCTTCCTCACTCTCCTAGCTTGCACCTAGCTTTAAAGCCTACTTTCATTTATTCTATCTATATCCCTCATAATTTTGTATTCCTCTTTCAATCTTCTCTCATTCTTCTACTCTTCAGGGAATATGGACACTCTCCAATTTTCACAAACATTTTCAATCTGTCATTGCTGCAGTTAGATGTTCCCACCTGCTTCAAAAGGGCATCAAGAAGAGCAGAGTGAGATACCTCAACGAATATTGTCCAGTCGCCCGAACATCTACTGTGATTAAATGCTTTGAGAGGTTGGTCGTGGCCAGAATTAACATGTGCCTAAGGAATGGACATGACCCATTGCAATTCTCCTATCGTCACAATCGCTCCACAGCAGACACAATAGTATTGGTTCTCCACTCAGCTCTGGATCACCTCAAAAACGGAACTCATACGGGTGCTCTTCATTGACTAAGCACAGCCTTCCACACTATTATTCCTTCAGTACTGGTCAACAAGCTCCAAACCCTGGGGGGGCTGCACCCCATTCTGCAACTGGGTCCTTGACTTCCTCATCAGAAAGCCACAGCCAGTACAAATTGGAAACAACATCTCCTCCTCACTGACTATCAACACAGGCGCACCTGAAGGATGCGTGCTTACCTCACTGCTCTACTCATTGTACACCCATAACTATGTGGCCAGGCACAATTCCAATGCTTTCTACAAATATGCTGATGACACCACAGTTGTCTGCAGAATCATAAATGGCAATGAAGAAGTGTACAGGAGGGAGATAGATCAGCTCTCTGAATGGTGTAACAACAACAACCTTGCACTCAAGGTCAGCAAAACCAAGGAGATTATTGTAGACATCAGGAGAATCAGGGGAACACAGCCCAGACCTCAATGAGGGCTCAATAGTGGAGATGGTCAATAACTTCAAATTCCTGGGTGTCAACATTTCCAAGGATCTGTCCTGGATCCTCTATGTCGATGCAATCATGAAGAAGGCTCGCCAGTGGCTATATTTGTGAAGTGTTTAAGGAGATTTGGTATCTCACCGAAGACTCCCAAAACCTACAATTGAAGAGCATTCTGGTTGGTTGCATCACTGTCTAGTACAGAGGTGCCCACACTCAGGACAAGAGAAAAACTCCAGAGGGTTGTTAACTCTGCCTGCGACATCACTCCACCGAGGACATTTACATGAGGCAGTGTCTGAAGAAAGCAGCCTCTATCCTCAAGGACCCCCACTAACTAGGCCATGCCCTCTTCATTGGGCTACCTTTTGGAAAAAGGTACAGGAGCCTGAAGACAAGCACTCAGCAGCACAAGGACAGCTTCTTCCCCTCTGCTTTGTTTCTCTTTCCACAGATGCTACCTGATCTACTGAACTTCAGTTCTTTCTGCTTATCTTTGAGATTAATTTATTTTAATTTATTTTTTTATTTGCATTTTCTCAGAATTTGGTAGGGTGTGGGCTGTATAACCAGTCCAGGCTCAGTGGATCAGATAGTCTTCTACCATACGCATGTTAGATGTGAAACTTTTGAATAATGTTTGAAAAATATATCTGACTGTTCAAATTTCTATTTGCATACGTGCTCTGCTGTCTCATTAAGGAGTAAGTTATATTTACTCACTACACCTAGAAACAAATAGGCGTTAACAAACATTGGCTGCAGGCAATGAAAATGTGACTTTGAGAGAAGGATTAAATAGTAAGATTATCAACCAGTGATGGGAACAAGAACCAGTCTTCCAACTGGGGCAAGGATAGGCACATGAGAAAACTCCATTGACTGCAAAGAGAGCTATCCCTAAATTCAGGAAGTTATTTTGAGTATCTGGATTCCTAGCAGAAAATGAACACACAAAACTCTGGAGGAACTCGATGGGTCAGGCAGCAATATGTGGGAGGAAAGAGGCAGTTACGTTTCAGGACAAAATCAAGAATTCCTGAAGTGCGGAACCTGCTCTGAACCAGCTGCCCTCTCACTTCAAGTTTGTCACCATTTGAAGTTTCCATTAACTCCACTCTCTTGTAAACCTTTAGAGGAACAAAGATTAGCTGCATGTTTTGGGCATTAGTATATGTAAAGGCATGTTTTAAAAGCTTTTCATTTATTTTCTTAATGAATTTTCTCAATTCACTTCTGCACAGCAATAGAACTGGAAATGGTTTTGAATTGAAGAGTTTGAAATTACAATTTATTTTTTGTGTTAAACCTATTTTCAGTTGCTTTAAATTGACCAGCTTGCCTTTCTATATTCATATTCTAGTTTTAAAAATGGAAGCACTTCAAACAAAAATGCAGGAGAAACTCAGAAGGTCATGCAGTGTCTATAAGAAGCAAAAGGATAATAACCAATATTGCAGACCTGAATCCTTCATCAAAATCTAAACAAAAAGGAGGCAGGTGCCTGAATAAGAAGGTTGGGAGAGGTGAGAAAGGAAGAAAGGGAAGGGGGAAGTGCACAGGCAAACAGGTGAAAGGTCATGGGTGGATATAGATGGGAGGGCAGAAGAGAAATAAGATAAGGTAATGGGGGTGGGGATTGCTCTGAATTGAAAGGGAAGTGGATGGAGAGTTGGAGGAAAGGATTCAAAGGGACAGAAAAAGAGGGAGAGGCCTAACAAACTGGGGAAATCAATGTTGATGCCATCTGGTTGGAGTGTGCCCAGATGGAAATTGGGTGTTGTCCTCCAATTTGCGGATAGCCTCCATTTGGCAGTGCACGATGAACTGTTATGTTGGTGTGGGAATGGGGTGTGGAATTGAAATGGTTGGCCACTGGGAGGTCCTTGTTATTACAGCAGACAGAGCGAAGCACTTTAAACAATCCCTCATGTCCCATCCAAACCATCCAAAATGAATTTGCATCCAAGGACAAGATGTAAGCAAAAACCTAAAACCTAAATGCAAATGCATTCAATTATATTTACATATCCATGGTGCTACTGTAGAGCTCGTCGAAAGAATCAAAGTCTTGTTGATCCAAACCAAGGCTTTTATTAGCAAAAGACAGGAGCTCTTCACAGGTGGCCGACCAGTCCGGAATGATCCGACCTGGCTAGGGACACAACCCTTTAAGGCCCAGACAATAGGCGTGGCTTAGCTCTCAGCCAATCGCTGTAAGCACAGTCTAGATACAGTACTATATACACTATGTACATTGGTGATAGATCTGTACTATCACAGCTACTTTCATGTCAAACATTTAAGAGCTTCTATATAGACATATGAACATGGAGGGAATTGTAGGATATGTATCATGCACAAACACTAGGGCTCGAATTTAACTTGGGCATCATGTCTAGTGCAGACACATTGGCTGAAGAGCCTGTTCCTGTGCTGTAGTATTATGTTCATGTCACAGATTCCTCTCAGATTCTCAATCAAACTCTAACCATACCATCTCTCAAGCATGAAAAACAGATCATCCAGGCTAATTTCCTTATTTGCTAGGAAACATGGAAAATGGCAGTTGAAGCCTTTAAAATATCTTCATCGCCAATAACACAATTTCCTGAATTCACAATATATAATTGTTATTTTCCTTTCCTCATTATACAAAGTAACAGTTGAATGTTTAGTGACCAGCTGCAGCAACACGGTTAACAGTTAGCACAAGTCTATTACAGTTCCAGCGATCCTACCACTCTTCCCATGACCACGTGGATTTCCTCTGGGTGCTCCAGTTTCCTCCCATATTCCATATATGAGTTCAGTAGATTAATTGGTAACATGGGTGTATTTGGGTGGCACGGGTTCATGGGCCAGAAGGGCTTATTACTGTGCTGTATTAAAATTAAAACAGCAAAACAGAGGTACTGTTTCGCTGATTTAATGCACAAATAACACCGACCAATCCTGTTCTGCCATTCATGACAGAAATAGTTCCAGTGCCCAGAGACATCCAGCTTCACAAATGTTATCAAGGATAAACCTTGCCCCATAAACTCTGATTCAGATTGATCTCAGTCTACTAACAATATCAGACAAAAAAATCCTTCACATCAATCACATTTACACATTCAAAAAGCAATTACTTACAGCAGATCTTCCAATTTTAGTGAATGAAGAGAACCATCCCTCCACCAGCTTGCTGGCCTTTACAGTATCTCCAGCTCTTGTGATACTTAACACCTGCGGTTATTCGATCTCTGGATAAGAACGAAAGAAGCAGCCCTTTCAAAACACACCTGTCATGCTGTTCAGCTGCAGCCACATTTCACTAATACTCTTACACAACAAGGAAACTAGGTTATAATACATTGTGGCAATTTACAGCATACACAGTTGAGCAACAAGAACTGATATCTCACCCCGCATTACACTCAGGAGAATATTGTACAAGTCACCTAGCAGAATGGGTAGGTTCTCTAGGGTCTATCTGAATGCGGCAGGTTCTCACATACACCTGTGCAGTCCTCTTAGCATTGTTAACACCTTATAATAACAATTAATCAATATAAATAAGCGTGCAATTTCAGCCTTGAGGTATAATCACTCAGAATGACATACTAAAGGCTATATAATGTGCTGCTTTTGTCGACTGTTTAAAACCTCCCTCAGGGCCCCTTTTAAGGAGATTTAATAGATGCTGTCAGGTGATCTTCTGAGAATAGCAGGCAGTATGACCCCTGAAAATTCAAATGCCACCACCTTTCAGTGAGGTACCACCAAAAATCCAGCCATAATAGCTAAAAAAAAAAATAATTTTGGAAAATATTCAATGTTTTTATCTATCATTGATTATTCTATACTTTATGCATTACATTAGACAGGTGAAAATAATAACGTAATCAAAAACACATCCAGAGAGCAGTGCAATAATTAATATTTAACTTAATCATATATAATACTGTAGAAATTAAATAGAAGTTGGAAAAAGACTATTATTTTCTACAGCATGTTTTCCTAAACAAGCAGACACATTTAATGGCCAATTGTATAAACTTCAGATGGAAGCATAAAATTACAAAATAGCATGAACAGAGTAGGCAATTTGAGAAAAGTGTGGCAAACTGATTTTAGAGGATCTGGTCTGGACTTCAGGAGGACCAGGAATGACCACCTTCTACTACACATCAACACCTCCGCAATGGATAGAATGGAGAGCACCAGGCTCCTTGTAGTTCACTTAACTAGTGACTTATTGGAACACACATCTCCTCACTTGTCAGGAAGGCACAACAGCAACTGCACTTCCTGAGAAGACTGAACCAGGCAAGGCTACTGGCCACCATTATGTCAAACTTCTATAGGAGCTTATCAAGAGTGTCCTGGCATGCTGCATCACAGTGTGGTACAGTTGCTGCAGAGAAATAGATTGGAGGACAATCCACAGGACCATAAGAGTGGCAAAGATGATCATTGGAGTCTCTACCCCCCCCCCCCCCCCGCCCCCATATCGATGTAATTTACTGTGATTGTTGTCTGAAGAGGGCACACAAAATCATTGAGGACCTCTTCCACTCCACACACAACATCTTTCAGCTGCTCACATCAGGAAAGAAATACAGGAGTATCAGAGCCAGCACCACCAGGCTGAGGATCAGCTTCTTCCCACAAGCAGTAAGAATGCTGAACAACCAAAGGAACTACTCACATTAACCATTTGAGACTCTCATATTCATGGAACAATATTTATTTGCCTCTATTAATACTAATGTTGCATATGTATTGTTTGTCTGTATGTGCGTTATTTCTGGTTGTGTGACTGCAGGTTTTGCACTGAGGACCAGAGAACGCTGTTTCATTGGGCTGTACTTGAGAAATCAGGTGAGAATAAACTTGAAAAAGGATAATCAGATTATTTAATGAATAATGAAACTTAGTTGTATTTTGGTGAAGATGAGATGAAACTCAGATATATAATAAACCATGAAGAAGGTATCAAAATAACTCAAGAGGCAAAATAGGTGATGGAGTGGGCAAAAATTGGTCAACTGAAATGCAGTGCTGATCACTGAGGAGATGGGGAGATTGCAAAAGAAAACTGCACAGTTGTTTGAAAATCATAGGATAGATGAACCAGATAAAGACATGCAATACTGAGCTTTACAAAGAGGAGCATGGACCACAGAAAGCAAGTTTCACAAAGCCAAGACAAACTAGTAACTTGGCTCCAGCTGATGCTTCATTAGGCTAATGTTCACTGTGAAAAACATTAGCCGTATACCTGACTTTCAAGGGTGTCAGGGAAGAGAGATGAGTGCAGTCACAATCACCAGAGAGAAGATGCTTGGGAAGCTGAATGGTCTCAGGGTAGATAACTCCAGGTGTTGGAGTATGCTGATCAGTTTTTAGGAAATGTTGGTGTTAAATGCCACCTGTTTGACTGGGATGAAACAACTGAGGAAGATCTGGACAAGGAGTTCCCTGTGGTGGCAATAATCGGATTTGTCTCTCCTCGTGACTGAACTCCTCTGACATGTACTCCTCTTTGCACATATTGAAGAGATTATTGTGGATTTCCATTGTTATCTGTGTATAGCTTGCATATTTTCCCTGTGATCGGGTGCTTTTTTACATGGTGATTGGGAGGTTAATTGGCTACAGTAAAATTACTTCTAGTGCATGTTTTATAAAAACTAGGAGGAAATTGATGGAACCCCAAAATTAAATAGGTTAGAGGAACACATGTATGAGAAATGGGATTGGTCTTAGCAGAGACTTGATGGGTTGAACATTTGCTTCTATATTCAAAAAACATAATGACAAGTACAAGGAATTGAGAAGAGGAATGCTGTCACCTTGGAGTGAGCAAATGATACTACGGAAAACACTAACACAGTCATCAGTGCCCACACCCAACCTGAAGGCCAAAAATGCATAAGGTGGAGACCATACATACACTTCCTTAGAGCAGAACAATCATGTGTTGAAATGTAGAACCATGAAAAATAGATGCAGGAATAGAACCTGTGGCCCTTTAACTTGCTCTCTCGTTCAATATGATCACAGCATATCATCTAAATTCAATAGCTTGTTTCAGTTTTCTCTTTATCTTTGATCTCCTTGGCCATCTATAACTCTTTAGACATATAGCACAGTAACAGGCCATTTTGGCCCATGAGCCCATGCTGCCCGATTGACCTACAATCCTAGTATGTTTTGAACTGTGGGAGGAAACTGGAGCCCCCAGTGGAAACCCTTGGAGACGACATACAAACTAGGGATTCGAACCCTGATCTAGCACTATAACAGCATTGCGCTAACCGCCATGGTAATGTTTCTAAAATAGATTTGACATCAATTGCCTTCTATGGTAGAGACATCCACATCTTCACCTATGGTGAAGAAATTTCTTCTCAACATTGTGTTTTTTTTTAAATTTTATTTAATTGTTTCCATTATTACAGGAAAAAAATGAATGAAACATTAATCAAATATCCATCGCCAATGATACAAAAAAAGTACTTTTATATATTTTCTCCCCATTCCCCCTCCCACCCAAAAGTAAGAAAAGGAAATAAAACAAAGAAACACCTATCTTTTAAAATACAATAATATTAGCATAGACAATCATTAATTGTTATTAAAAATTACTAATTAAGAGGAGTGGATAAGATAGAAGAGGTGGATGGAAAATTATCCCTAAAATCCACATATGGTTTCCAAATACTATAAAAATTTTCAACTCAATTCCTTAAACTATACATATTTTTTTCCAAAGGTATACAATTTTGCATCTCATTAATAACAATTCTCTATCATCTTTCCATGATATTGCTATACATTTCTTTGCAGTTCCTATTGCAATACTTAAAAGTTTTTCTTGGTATTTCAATTTTATATCATTTTCATAAATATCTCCAAGTAAAAATATTCTTGGATCCTTTGGTATTGTTATCTTCATAATTTCCCATAATAATAAGCTCAGTTCATTCCAAAACCTTTCCACTTTCTCACAACACCACACTGAATGCAAAAAAGTTCCTATTTCTTTCGCACATCGAAAACACTTACTTGAATAATTAGGATTAAGTCCATTTAACTTATGTGGAGTGTATTACAATCGATGAAGAAAGTTATATTGAACCACTTGATATCTAACATTTACTGTATTCGTAGCACTTTCATAACATAATTTTGACCAAATCTCCTCCTGAATTTGTATATTTAAATCTTTCTCCCATCTGATTTTTGATTTATATATCTTTTTTCTTTACAGTATCTTGTAATTTTATATCCATATTAGTAATAAATTTCTTAACAGTAAATGTATCTGTTATTATATCTTCAAATTGACTTTGTTTAGGGAGTCTCAAATCTGCTCACAGTCTCTTATTCAAATACATTTTTAATTGATAATGTTTTTATCCAGTTTATAAAAGTATTTGGAATCCTAAAAGTATTAAGTGTCTCAAATAAAAAAAATCCTATTCCAATCGATCAAATGCTTTCCCTGCATCTAATGCTACCGCCGCCGTGGGAATCTTTTTATTTTGTGCTATATTAACCAAACAAAAATTTAACTGTATTATCTGCTGTTTTTCTATTTTTAATAAAACCAGTTTGATCTAAATTTATTAATTTTGGCAAAAATCAACTAGCCTATTAGCTAATAATTGTAATACAATTTTATAGTCTGTATTCAATAATGATATAGGTCTATATGAAGAAGAACATTGTGGATTTTTTAAAAAATTTAGGCATACAGCACAGTTACAGGCCATTTCAGCCGACGAATCTGTGCTGCTCAATTTACACCCAATTAACCCACACCCCCAGTACATTTCAAATGGTTGGATGAAACTGAAGCCCCCAGGGAAAACCCACACAGACATGGAGAGAATGTAAAAACTCCCTACAGACAGCGTGGGATTTGAACCCTAGTCCCAATCGCTGATGCTATAAAGGCATTGCACTAACCACTATGCCAACTGTATCACCCTATGCCGGTTATGCTTATGCTGTTTCTTTGGGTATTGACCCCTGGTTCTGAACATCCGTATCATTGGGAACAATCTTCCTGCATTTAGTTTGTCCACTGCCATCAGTAGTTTAAAAGTCTCAATGAGGCCCCCTTACCCTTTTGAGCACCTATAAGCCTAATCTACCCAATCGCCCATCATACACTAGTCTTACCATCAGAGCAATTGGTCAGCTCAATGTTCACTGCATTCTCTCCATAACAGGACTAAAACTGCATACAATCCACAGTGCAACTCAGTAAGAAATCCCTGCCACTATACTCAACTCTCTCACATGGAGGCCAACATACCATTAGCTTTCTTAACTACGCACTGTACCTAGGTGCTTCCTTTCTCCTTACCTTTTGCTGCCTGATCCACTGAATTCCCCCAGCACTGTATTTTCTGCTTTAGATTCCAGCATCTGAGGTCTTTTGTGACTCCTGCTTGATTTTGTCAAGACCTCAGATGCTGGAATCTAAGTCAGAAAATACAACACTTGTGCACAGCTTCTGTCTCTTGCTTCACTTCTCCCTTTCCCAATCTATCACCACTCAAAAGTAAGCCATTTTTATGGTTATGCCACAAATGTGAATAACTTTGTTTATCCATGTATATTGCAGCTGCCGCACATTTGCCTACTCGATCAACCTGCTCAACTTACTCTGAACCCTTTATACATAATCTTTATACCTCACACTTCTGCCCAGCTTTGTGTTGTCCACAAACTTGGAGATATCACATTGCATTCCCTCATCTAAATATTGTGAATAGCTGGGTCCAAAGACCGAATCCTACAATATCCCTACAAGTCATATGCCATGAATAGGACACATTTATTCCTGTTTGTGAACCAGTTCTCTATCCATGTAGGTGCATTTCCCCTAACGTCAATGCTTTAATTTTGTGTGCTAATTTTTTATGAGACTTTTGGAATCTGTCCAAATGTTTAAAGGTCCACTAGATCTCCCCATCTGTTCTATTAGTTACATTCATTAAAAAATCTATGGAACCATAGAACACTACAGCACAGAAACAGTCCCCTTTGGCCCTTCTCGTCCATGCCGAACCATTTTTTTTAAACCAGTATATTGGTCAAGCATGTTTTCCCTTTTATGAAGGCTTTGACCAATTCTGTCACTTTTTCAAATCCTGCGCTATTTCACCTTCAATAAAAAAAAATCTGGCACTTTCCCCATTACTGATGTCAGGCTAATTCATATAATTCCATTTTCTCTCTCCTTATTTTAGCCATTCTCCAATTATTAGGAATTGATCTGGAGTCCACATAATTTTTTTAATTAAAGTGACCATTATTTCTAGGTCACTTTAAATATTGTGGTTTGCAGGTTATCAGCCCCAGGGAATTTATTGGCTTTGATTTCATCCATTTCCTTTACACTATTACATTAATTTCCTCCCTTTTATAGGTCCTAGGTTCCCTAAAATTTCTGGCAAGTTATTTATAGCTACCTTTCTGAAGACAGAACTAAATTTGTTCTACTAGTCTTCCATTTCTTTATTCCTCATGATAAATTCCCTCATTTTGACTGCAACAAACTCATTTCTCTTCACTTATCTTCTCTTCAAATTTCTAAAAATACTTTAGAAATTAGTTTTTATGTGGCTTGCAAGCTTTCCCGTATTCCATTTGCCCCTTATCAAATCCCATGGTCATTCTGTGCTGGAAGAAGGGGAAGAGAATGCCACAGTTTCACTATTCATTGGCGGAAGCAGTTCCTCCTCATATCTGTCCTTTATCTACTCCTCCATGAGAAAAATGGAGGGCAGGGGGGGAGAGATGGGTGTGGGGGAGGGGGTCAGAGGCATGGAATGGGGAGCACAGAGAGGAACCACAGGGTGTAAGCACATAGTTTAGGAGTGGGAGGGAGGGAGTTTAGAGACTAGAACTAGAGGACATAGCCTTAAGATTCAGGAAAGTAGATTTAAGATAGGGTGAGGAGGAACTACTTCCCCCTGAGAGTAGTGAATCAGTGGAATTCTCTGCCCAAGGAAGCAGTAGAGGCTGGCCCATTAGATATAACAAAGACACAGATAGATAAGTTTTCACATTGTCAGATAATTAAGGATTATGAGGAAAAGGCAGGAAAGTGGAGCTGAGTCCCACTGCTAGATCAGCTATGAGCTGAATGCTCAACAGGCCAGATGGTCGACTTCTACTCCTATTTCTTCTGTTTTAGCACATTTCAGAGGGTGATTTTTACTGTGTTAAAAAAAACATTATTCTGGTAGTTAATTCATGGTTAATTTTATTCCTGATTCTGGATTGTTATTCCAGTAACTTAATCAGAATCCCACTGCACTCTGATAAACAACTGACTGTTGCTGTGCTTTATTTCCAATGTATTTAAAGTAATATGCAGGAAGGACTGCAAGCGCTTGGAAATATTATTGCAGTGCATTGTATCTAAAGAGATGCTGAACTAGAATAAGGATGTTATGAGAGAAAATAAATTTGTTGCACCAATTTTATTTGCAAGTGGAATCCACATTGACCACTTCTTCCTCACATTCAGGAACTGAAATAAGGTAGCTTGAAGAGAGTTACTAAGAGCTTTGGTGCCGGGCATGCTGGACTTTGATGGTTTTTTTGTTGCCCACTTCTTCCCCAGAGAGCCAAGGATTTGTGGGAGGGAAAAAACAAGGGAACAGAAACTGGTGGGATCAATAATGAGGCAAGAGGGAAAAGAAAACTTTAGGGAGAATAAGGAAAATAAATGCAAAAAGGAATAAAGGCATGAATAGAGGGAGATGAGAGTAAAATAAAAAAAATAATAAAGGCATGGAAGACAAAAGAGCAAAACAGGGAAAATAGAGTCAATCAGTGGTGCGAGACAGATTGGCAAGAGTGCTGAAGGTGCTTCTGTCCATCTGTATATCTAAGAATGGAGTTTTAGTGTTAGCGCAGCAGAATGATTCCCTGCATGAACCATCTAAACCGTCCAGTCCTCAGGCAAAGGAAGAGGGAGATAGAATAGAAACACTTCAGAGCTAAACTGTGGGTCCCACCTGCACCCATCAATACAATCTCAATACAATCTGTCTGTACTTCTGGGCTGGCAGCTGGTCCTGGGACATTGTGGGCCACCAAGCATATCAGGCTAATTCAAGATTACACTGAGGTAAGAGGATGCAGCACTTACCGGTAACAAGAGTGAATGCTGTGGATGGTGGCTCTAATCTTGTTTGAATAGAATTGAAACAGAAATTATTATCATGAACATGTCACAAAATTTGTTGTTTTGCAGCAGCAGAATCACAGGTGAAAATATTGCTATAAATTATATTTAAAAATAAAAAAATGTATGCGAAAGAAGAGAAAGTGAGGTAGTGTCTTTGGTTCATTCTCCATTCAGAAATCTGATGGCAGAGGGGAAGATGCCATCTTTGTACTATTGGGTGTTCATCTTCAGGCTCCTGTACCTCCTTCCTGATGGTAGCAGTGTGAAGGGGGCATGACCTGGGTGGTGAGGGTCCTTGAGGATAGAGGCTGCTTTTTTAAGACACCCCATCTTGTAGATGTCCTTAATGGAGTGAAGACTGATGCCCATGATGTCGCTGGCTGTTAACAACTTTCTGGAGTTGTCCTGCCCTGTGCATTGGCACCTCCAAACCAGTGATGCAACCCCTCAGAATGCTCCTCGCAGTACACCTGTAGAAATTTGCAAATCTTTGGTGACATACCAAATCTCCTCAAACTCCTCATGAAGTATAGCTCCTGGTGAGCCATCTTCATGATTGCATCGACACGAGGCCCCAAGATACTGACTCAAGAATTTAAAGTTTTTAACCCTTTCCACTGCTGACCCCTCAATGAGGACTGGTTCACATTCTCCTGATTTTCCCCTCCTGAAGTCCACAATCAGCTCCTTAGTTAAGTGTAAGGTTGTTGTTGTAACACTATTCAACTATCTCCCTCATGGCCATCTGTGATTCTGCCAACAACCTTGGTGTAGATGGTATTTGAATTATGCCTGGCCACAGAGTCATGGGTGTCGAGAGAATAGAGCAGTGGGTTAAGTATGCAGGTTTAAGGTGCACCTGTGTTGATTGTCAGTGAAGAGGAGACATTGTTTCTGATTTGTACTTATTGTGGTCTTCTGATGAGGAAGTCTAGAATCCAGTTGCAGAGGCCCAGGTTTTGGACCTTGTTGACCAATACTGAGGACATGAAAGCTGAGCTATAGTTGATGAAGAATAGGCTGATGTAAGCATTGCTGTTATCTAGGTGTTCCAGGGCTGCATGGAGAGCCAGTGAGATTGCATCTGCAGTAGAGCGATTGTAGTGGGAAACAAATTGCAGGGGGTCAAGATCTTTACTTGGGTACGAGTCAATTCTGGCTATGACTAACTTCTCAAAGCATTTCATCACAGTAGATATAAGTGTTCCTGGGCAATAGTTATTGAGGGTAGGCCTTTTAAAAGGCAACTTCCTTGGGCTGCCTGAAATTATGCCTATAGCTTGACTGTGTTATATATCTAACTCTCAGTCAAGCTCTTCAGCGCTTGACGTCCTGTTTTGCGGAAACTGCCAAAATGTTTGGCCTGGAAGTCAGCCTGAAGAAAACTGAGGTCCTCCATCAGCCAGCTCCCCACCATGACTACCAGCCCCCCCACATCTCCATCGGGCACACAAAACTCAAAACGGTCAACCAGTTTACCTATCTCGGCTGCACCATTTCATCGGATGCAAGGATCGAAAACGAGATAGACAACAGACTCGCCAAGGCAAATAACGCCTTTGGAAGACTACACAAAAGAGTCTGGAAAAACAACCAACTGAAAAACTCACAAAGATTAGCGTATACAGAGCCGTTGTCATACCCACACTCCTGTTCGGCTCCGAATCATGGGTCCTCTACCGGCATCACCTACGGCTCCTAGAACGCTTCCACGAGCGTTGTCTCCGCTCCATCCTCAACATTCATTGGAGTGACTTCATCCCTAACATCGAAGTACTCGAGATGGCAGAGGCCGACAGCATCGAATCCACGCTGCTGAAGATCCAACTGCGCTGGCAGGTCACGTCTCCAGAATGGAGGCCCATCGCCTTCCCAAGATCGTGTTATATGGCGAGCTCTCCACTGGCCACCAAGACAGAGGTGCACCAAAGAAGAGGTACAAGGACTGCCTAAAGAAATCTCTTGCTGCCTGCCACATTGACCACCGCCAGTGGGCTGATATCGCCTCAAACCGTGCATCTTGGTGCCTCACAGTTCGGCGGGCAGCAACCTCCTTTGAAGAAGACCGCAGAGCCCACCTCACTGACAAAAGACAAAGGAGGAAAAACCCAACACCCAACCCCAACCAACCAATTTTCCCCTGCAACCGCTGCAACCGTGTCTGCCTGTCCCACATCGGACTTGTCAGCCACAAACGAGCCTGCAGCTGACGTGGACATTACCCCTCCATAAATCTTCATCCACGAAGCCAAGCCAAAGAAAGAAAAAAAGTCAGACTAGCTGATTGCTCACTAACAATGCACTGGAATTAGCACATACTTTCTACCCAAACAGCCACAGCTAGTCTTCTATCTTGTTAGCACCTCAGTCCCAAGAGACATCACTCACCACCCCCCCCCCCCACCCCACTAAATGGATGATTGCAATTAAGGCATCTTAAGAGCTTGATCCCCAGATGTTGAAGAGATTTAAATTAAATGGCACTGCTTTATTTTTCTGTCATATGGTTTGTAGAGAAAATCTAAGGAAAAAACATAGATTGCATAAAAAGCTATACATACAGTATATACAGAAATAAAATTCTTACTATCACACAAGTTCTAGAAAACAAACAATAAACTATGAAAATTGGTTTTGAGTGAATGGATATGATATAATAAAAACACAGAATAGGATACACCAAAAACCCTCGCCTCTAACAGTTATACTCAAACAGGGAAATTGGAGTAGATGTCCATTTGCTTCCCCCACCCACCACCCACACCACCCAATCCTATTTTCCCTATCCAATAATGCCCAAGTTTAAAACTATGATCTTCCCAGTTTCTGTGACACTCATTGTCTCCAGAAATCCATGTCGTCTTATGTTGGTGACTTAATCTCCACAGCCTCCTGTAGGACAGAATTCCACAGGCGGGAAAGACATTCTTTCCTAAAAGTCTCACCTCCGACTAAGATCCCTGCTTATCAAGCTCAGTCAGAATTGAATGCATCTTATAAGGAAACAGGAGCCCCTCCTCGATCTATGCTGCATCTGTCTGATATAACAATTTATATCCAGATGTCTCACCATTTTTTCCTTAATGATAGCTTCAAGCATTTTCCTGACTACAGACATTAAGCTAACTGGATCATAGTTACCTGCCTTTTGTTTACCCCTTTAGATAGTGACACATAGCATTTCAATGAAGTGCATTCTTCTTTGAAACCTAAGTGAATAAATTGAATCTCTCCTCATGCATTTAGCTCACCATCCCCAGAAACAAGTTCATGATTGTTGCTTCCCCTTACTGGACGTATAAATTTTCTTTTTTTTATAATTTTTTATTTTTCACACTGTGAACCACCTCAACCAAAATACCCATAAATATTCAACATATACAATAAAATAAAACCATAAAACAATATTTTCACACAAAGGAAAATAAACAAGAAAAATGTGTCATCTAATTATTACACAATGAATCTGGTCGTTTTGTCTTCTTATCATTTTAAATCTTGTTTTAGGGGGATGGAGGTTGTAGGCAAGCTCTCTCTGATATGTTCCATGTATGGTTCCCAAATTTGTTCAAACATTGTGACTTTATTTTTTAAATTATATGTTATTTTTTCCAATGGAATACATTTATTCATTTCCATGTACCATTGCTGTGTACTCAGGCTTTCTTCCATTTTCCAAGTTGACATTATAGATTTTTTTGCTACTGCTTAGGCTATCATAATGAATTTTTTGCACTTTATCCAATTTGAGGCAAAAATGCTCTACTTCTTATGTTACTTAAAAGAAATATCTCTGGTTTTATTGGTATGTTATTTTTTGTAATTTTATTTAGTATCTGATTTAATTCTTCCCAAAACATATTTACTTTTGTACATGCCCAAGTTGCATGTAATATTGTTCCCATTTCCTTCTTACAGAGAAAACATCTATCTGATAATGTTGAATCCCATTTTTAAAATTTTTGAGGCGTAATATATACCCTGTGTAACCAATTATACTGTATCATACATAACCTTGTTTATTGTATTCTTCATAGTTCTCGAACATAACTTTTCCCATACTTCATTTTTTATCTTTATGTTTAGATCCTTTTCCCCTTTCTGCTTATAGGTTTATAATTTATTTCATTTTCCTTATCTTGCAGCTTAATGTACATGTTGGTTATAAATCTTTTGATTATCATTGTGTCTGTAATCACATATTGAAAGCTGCTTCCTTCAGGTAATCTCAAGCTGTTTCCCAATTTATCCTTTAAATACCCTTTCAATTGATGATATGCAAACATTGTACCATGAGTTCTTCCATATTTGTACTTCAACTGTTCAAATGTTAATAAATTATTTCCCAAAAACAGTTTTCTATTCTTTTGATTCCCTTTCTCTCCCATTCTCTAAAGGAAAGGTTGTCTATTGTAAAAGGGATTAGCGGATTTTGTGTCAATAGTAATTTTGGTAATTGATCATTTGTTTTTTTCCTTTCTAAATGGATCTTCTTCCATGATGCAGTACTGGTGAGTTTTTATATTGCACCAGCTTTTCATCACACTTATAAAGTATATGTTCCGGTACCTTTTCCCCTATTTTATCTACTTCTATCTTAGTCCAGTCTGGTTTTTCCCTTGTCTGGTAAAAATCTGATAAATACCTCAATTGTGCGGCTCTGTAATAATTTCTAAAATTTGGTAACTGTAGATCACCTTGATTATACCTCTCTGTTAATTTATCTAACGCTACCCTTGGTTTCCTCCCTTTCCACAAGAATTACCTTATTATTCTCTTTCATTCCTTAAAGAATTTTTCTGTTAAGGGAATTGGTAATGTTTAAAATAAGTATTGTATCCTTGGGAACACGTTGATTTTAATGCAGTTTACCCTCCCTATCAACGTTAGTGGTAATTCTTTACATTGTTCTAAGTCTTCCTGCAATTTCTTTATTAGTGGCTGATCATTTAGTTTGTACAAGTGGCTTAAGTTATTATCTAACCTGATCCCTAGGTATCGGATTGCTTGTGCTTGCCATTTAAATGGTGATTCTTTTTTAAATTCTGTATAATCAGCATTACTCATTGGCATCACTTCACTTTTATTTGCATTGATCTTGAACCCCGATATTTCTCCATATTCCTTCAATTTCTTATGTTATTCTTTTACTGATACCTCTGGTTCTGTTAGGTATACTATGATGTCATCTGCAAATAAGCTGATTTTATACTCCTTCTCCTTTATTTTTATTCCTTTTATTTTATTTTCTATTCTTATCAGTTCTGCCAAAGGTTCTATTGCTAAGGCAAACAATGAGGGGGATAGTGGACATCCCTATCTAGTTGACTTACTTAATTTAAAGTGACTCGATACACATCCATTACATATCCTTCACCAATGGCCCATTATACAATGCTTTAATCCAATTTATATATTTTTCTGGTAGATTGAATTTCTGTAATACTTTAAATAAGTAATTCCACTCTACTCTGTCAAAGGCTTTTTCTGCATCTAGAGCAACAGCCACTGTTGGTTTCTTATTTCCTTGAACTGCATGGATTAGATTAATAAGTTTGCAGACATTGTCCGCTGTTTGTCTTTTCTTAATAAATCCAGTTTGATCTTGTTTTACTATTTTAGGTACACAGTCGGCCAATCTGTTTGCTAATAATTTCACTATTATCTTATAGTCTGAGTTAAGTGGAGATATTGGTCTATATGATGCTGGTGTTAGTGGATCCTTCCCCATTTTTGGTATTACTGTAATTTTTGTTGTCTTACATGAATCTGGCAAGTTTTGGGTTTCTTCTATCTGGTTCATTACATTCAGGAGAGGAGGAATTAATAACTCTTTAAATGTTTTATAGAATTCTATTGGAAATCCATCCTCTCCTGGTGTTTTATTGTTTGGCAGCTTTTTTAATATATCCTGTACTTCCTCTATTTCAAATGGTTTTATTAGTTTGTTTTGTTCCTCTTCTTGCAATTTTGGCAGTTCAATTTTAGCGAAAAATTCCTCTATTTTATCATCTTTCCCCTCATTCTCAGTTTGATACAATTGTTCATAAAATTACTTAAAATAATATAAATTTGTCTTTCACTGATCCTGTGTTTATTTCAAAATATGTTTTAATTTGGCATTCAATAAACTCCCTAAATTCCTGTCTTTTATGTAGCATGGAGTTTAACCTCCATCTATATGTCCTTGGTGGGATATCCTCCAGTTCTATTGCTAATAATAGGGGTGGATGATCTGATAGTAGTCTAACTTTATATTCAGTTTTCCCAACTCTCCCTTGAGTACAGGCTGACAACAAAAACATATCAATCCTTGAGTAAGTTTTGTATCTACTCGAATAATATGAAAATTCCTTCTCTCTTAGGTGTTGCCTCCTCCATATATCCATAAGTTTCATTTCCTGCATTGATTTAACCATACATTTGGCTACGTTATTCTTTTTACCTGTCTTTTGTCCAGTTTTATCTAACATTGGGTCCAAATTAAGGATAAAATCCCCTCCTATCAATATATTTCCTTGTGTGTCTGCAATGTTCAAAAATATATCCTGCATAAACTTTTGATCCTCCTCATTAGGTGCGTATATATTGAGCAAATTCCAAAATTCTGAGTATATCTGACATTTTATCATTGCATACCTCCCTACTGGATCTATTATTTCCTCATCTATTTTGATTGGTACATTTTTGTTAACTAGTATGGCTTTTGAATTATAGGATGCTGCCGTTACGTGTCCCAGCCAGTCTCTCTTTAGTTTGTTATGTTCGGCTTCATTTAGATGCATTTCCTGCACAAATGCTCTATCTATTTTTTCCTTCTTCAATAAATTTATTAGCCTCTTCCTTTTAATTTGGTTATGTATTCCAATAATGTTTATAGTCATATAGTTCAACATGGCCATCTTATATCTTGCATATATCTCTTTTCCACCTCCATCCCCCTTTCCCCATTTTCATCTCTTAGTTTTCTCTTATTACACTTAATATATGACAACACATTTAAGACATAAAGTACCCCTGCAGTTCCCACATCTACTAATACCTTAACCCCAACAGTTCCCCCCCCCCCTCTTTGAGTTGTCCCATACCCCTTGCCGGGCAACCACAACTCCCCTTTTCATTTGGGTTGCGATCTTGTTCACAGCGTCAAGTGATTTTGCAGTGACGGTTATTCCCTCTTCACCCAGCCCTCTCCAGAAAACACATTTTTTTAACACATATAACAAAGCTCTCTCTCTTCTTTTTTCCCCCTTACTCCCTTCCTTCCCTTCTCTTTTCCCTCTTTAGTTCTTTACATACACATTATTTTTACATTTTTATATATACTTTATCGCCATTCTTCATTCTTGTTTCATCTCTTCATCTTTTCTCCTGTCCTGCAAACGTTCTGTGAATTCTTGCACTTGCTCTGGATCCAAGAACAGTCTGTTTTGCTCCCTAGGTATTAATATTTTAAGCATGGCTGGATGTATTAATATGAATTTGTAACCTTTTTTCCATAAAGTTGATTTCACTGTATTAAATTCCTTCCTCCTCTTTAAGAGTTCAAAACTTGTGTCTGGGTAAAAAAATATTTTTTGAACCTTGTATTCCAATGGTTTATTATCTTCTCTAACTTTATTCCTTGCCCTTTCCAGTATACTTTCTCTTGTCGTGTATCTCAAAAATTTTACTAAGATGGATCTTGGTTTTTGATGTGCCTGTGGTTTTGGAGCTAGTGTTCTGTGTAGCCTTTCTATTTCCATTTCTTCCTGCATTTCTGTTGTTCCCAGGACCTTCGGGTTTCATCCTTTTATAAATTCCTTCATGTCTGTGCCTTCTTCACCCTCCTTCAGGCCCATTATTTTTATGTTGTTTCACCTACTATAATTTTCCAACATATCAATTTTCTGAGATAACAACTCTTGAGTCTCTTAAATTTTTTTGTCACTTTTTTCCAATTTTTCTCTTAAGTCATTCACTTCCATTTCTCTAGCTGTTTCCCGCTCTTTCACACTCTCTACTCTTTTCCCTATTTCTGTCATTATCAGTTCTAACTTTTGCATTTTATCTTCTGTTCTTTTCATTTTCCTTTTAATTGCATCAAACTCTCATGATAACCATTCTTTTAATGATCTCACTTGTTCTTCAGAAAAGACTTTATCTATATTCTGTTCATCAGTTTTACCTTCTATTTCTCTGTGAAGATCTTGGTTTTCTTCTTCCTCTTCTTCTATGTCTGTATCTGTGTTTGTGTCTTCTTCTCTTTGTGTCTGTGTCTCTTGTTTTTCCTGATGACCTGCTTGTATCTCTTTGTCAGGCCTCTTCTTGCTGGCCCTCTTGTTGCTGTTCCTCCCCTCTTGGGCTGCTCGTCTGTTGTGCTTCTTGACGTTGGTCTTCTTGTCGATCTTCCCTCCGTCTGTCTTCCATGTCTGTTTCGTCGCACCTTCTTCTGCTTTCTTCCTTATCCTCCAGTTGAGAGCCCTGGTGTCGGGAGTCCCTCAGCTGCTCGGTTGTGACAGCCAGCTCCTCTGATGAGCCCCCCTCCCGCCGGTGTCCTCTTTCTCCTCTGATTGCGCACTGTGCACTTTTGTTTGGCTCCGAGAGCCATTTTTGTAGTGCACTGGCTGGTGGGTCGCGACTCTGTAGGGCAGGTACTGACCTTGAGGTTCGGGCGCTCCTCGTCACCACAGCATCCTGTTCCTTCCTGCAGGTAAGGCCTTCTTCCTTCTTCTCTGGCGACTTTTTAACTTTTTTTTTCTAGCTGTTCTTACTTTCTCCTTCTTGGAGGCCATCTTCTTTCTCTTCTCTGTATCTTTATCTTCTATTTCTTGTACTCTATTTCTGTTATGCTTTGCTTTTTCCTAACTTTTTTTCCTATTTTCCTGGAGAGGGCTGGTTTTCCCGACCAGCCACTACTCCATCACGTGATTCCTCCCGACGTATAAATTTTCTTAGACAAATAGTCCAAAACAGCAGCATGGTTAGTATAGCGGTTAGCACAATGTTATTATAGCACCAGCAAACTGCGTTTGAATCCCACACCGTATGTAAGGAGTTTGTAATTTCTCCCTGTTTCTGTGTGAGTTTTCTCCAGGTGCTCCAGTTTCCTTCAAAACATATGTGGTTGTAGGCTAATTGGGGTACGTAGGCAGTATGGGCTCATGGGCCAGAAGGGCCTGCAATTGTGCTGCATGTCTAAATTTAAAAAAATTAAAACAAAGCGTCTGTGCCACTGGGCCTTGAGCCATTTGTTGTCATCTGTAAATTGTCAAAAATTAGTTTAAATCATAAAACACACACCCACCAACACACCACCTGTCAACCTGCTACTAATGACCTCAGGCACCCAATTACATGATAGTCTAAATCTGCCTCTCCCTCCCAGGCATTCCACAGGAATCCAGCCTGATGTCTTGCCCATCCAGCACAGAATTGGACATTTTGGCATCCGCAGTTTGGCACTGGCTCAGCTCTCCACCCCACTCATTATGGTTAGTGTTATAATAAATATATTGTTTTAATTTACCAAAAGCCCTTGTTTTTGATTGTTCCCTGACTGTTTTTAATAATTGAAATATTTTGCTATAAGCTACAAAAAGCCCTTGTTTGCTGGGGGAGCGGCTTCCTGGGGGGGAGGGAGTTTCTGCAGTGCCAAGGGTTCAGGCAGTGTGGCAGGTTGGAGTTGGCCAGCAGGCATTCAGCGGGCCAAAATGCTCAGTGTCAAAATATGGCCGTGAAAATGTCCGGCACCAAACTGAGGACCAAAATGTCCAGCGGCAAAATGCAGGCATCAAAATGCCCTAGACCATTCCAGCAGTAGTCCCATCAGCTCTAGTCAAACTGTACCCATATGCAAACACTCAACTCACCACAACCATTCTCCTCGCAAGCCCTCCAAACACTTTCACCAATCCCAAATGATCCTACTATTCCCTAACCCTCACATTAGTTTTTCTCAAGTCCTGATACTTACTAACTCACTACCTTCACACCCTAAGTTTTTTTTTGTTCCAGCCCATGATCTCCACAGTCTATTGACTTCCTCTGCAAGCTCTGAGACAATTGATAAAAAGACCTTGATCACACTTTGTGACCAAGACCTGTTCTATTACTTTAAACACCTTGGGCCTTGTCCGCAATGGAATTTTACTAGGGAACCAAACATCAGTCTTTAATTCACCTTTTGATGCACTCAGGTATTTTAAAGCTTCAGTTCTGGATTTTAGAACTTATTTTCACTTTGATTTACCAAAACAAACCAGAAATTTAAATTGGTTTTAAAAGTTCTTTTTGATATCCTTCACTTATCTCAAAGCCCCTCCAAATTTGTTGCTTACAACCAAAATTGCTTCTGTTCCAATCATTGAAACACAAGCCTGTAGTCTGTCTACATTAATAGCACAGTGGTGCCACTAGTAGACCTGGTACCTCATCTCATGATCCAGGTTCAATTCTGATCCCAGGTGGCAGTCTCTAAGGGAAATGCCTATTCTCTCTGTGATCTCAAAGATGCTATCCGATTTTCACCAACTTCCCTAAGTCATGCAGGCTGGTCAGTAAATTTGGCCACCAAATTCCCATTATAAATCATAGAAAGAAGGTACAGGAATGCCCCATTCTGCCCTACAAGCCTGCACCACCGCACGATATGATCATAGCTGATTATATGACTTCAATACTCTGTTCTTACTTTCTCTCCATACCCCTTGATCCCTTTAGCTGCAATGGCCACATTCCAAACGCAATCATCTGAAGGAACTCCCCTCTTTTTTCTTCCCCCACCCCCCCCCACCCCAATCTCATCTCCCTTCCTCTTTGGTTATATACCCTTCCACTTCCATTTCTCCACTGGATTTTTTTATGTTCTTATCCATCCTTCCCCTCAATTCCACCTTGTTTCTCTTTACATCACCACTCTCATCAGATTCTAGCACTGGCAGCTTCATTTTATAACCACCCACTCCACCCTGTATGGCTAATCCTCCTCCTCAAGGTTTGGCCTCACCAAGGCACAAAACAACTGCACGAAGACCTTCCTGTTTCTATATCAAAACCTCTCACTGTAAAGGCCAACATGGCATTGATTTCTGCCCTGTCGCTGTACCTGCACTCCACCCTTCAATGACTGATGAAATCATAGGCCATTAGACATAGAAGCAGAAATAGGCTATTCAGCCCATCTAGTCTGCAATGCCATTCAATCATGAGCTGATCTATTCTCCCACTCAGACCCACTCCCTGGCCTACTCACCATAATTTTTAATGCCCTGGTTGATCAAGAACTTATCATCTCTGCCTTAAATGCACCCAGTGACTTGGCCTCCACAACTGCCTGTGGCAACAAATTCCAGATTCACCATCCTCTAGCTCAAGAAATTTCTTTGCAACTCTGTTCTAAGTGAACGACCTTCAATACTGAAATTGTGCCATCTTGTCCTAGATTCTCCTCCCATGGGAAACAACCTTTCTGCATGTACTCTATCCATGCCTTTCAACATTTGAAATGTTTCAATGAGATCACCCTCATTCTCCTAATTTCCATTGTGGTCAGGCCAAGAGGGGTCAAATGCTCCTCATATGTTAACCTTTCATTCCTGGAATCATCTTTGTGAACCTTGTCTGAGCCCTCTCTAATGTCAACACATCCTTTCTTAAATGAGGAGTCCAAAACTGCTCACAATACTTGAAATGAGGTCTCACCGGTGCCTTCTAAAGCCTCAACATCACATTCATGTCATTCTATTCTACTCCTCTTGAAACAAATGACAGCATTGCATTTGCACCACATACTCAAACTGTAAGTTTACCTTCAGGGAATCCTGTATGAGGACTCCCTTTGTTTCTGGGAATTTTTCATTTTCTTTCCATTTAAAAATTAGTCTGCCCATTTATTTCATTTACCAAAGTGCATGACCAAATACTTTTCAATATTGTATTTCATTTGCCACTTCTCTGTCCATTCTCCTAATCTGTCTGAATCCTAATTCTCCTTCTACAGCCTCCTTGTTTCCTCAACACGACCTGCTCCTTTACCTGTCTTTGCATCATATGCAAACTTGGCCACAAAGCCATTCATTTCATAATTCTCAATCAATATACAACATGAGAAAAAGTGGCCCTAACACCAACCTTGTGGATCATCACTAGTAACTGGAAACCAACCAGAATATGATCCCTGTATTCCGACTCTGCCTCCTGACCAACAGCCAATGCTAGAATGTTTCCTGTTATGGGCTCTTATCTGTTAAGTAGCTTCATGTGTGGTACCTTGAAAAAGGCCTTCTGAAAATCCAATTTCTCAACATCTACTGCATTTCCTTTATCTAGCCTGCTTGTCACTTCTTCAAAGAATTCATCTGGGTTTGTCAAGCAAGATTTTCCTTGGACATTCAGCTCCCAATGACATCCAACTCCCAATGACATCCAATCTTTAGCCACGACTCAGTGATGGCTACAACATTATACTTGCCAATGTGCAGCTGTACTACAATGTCATCCACTTTCATACTTATGCTGCATGCATTTAAATACAAAACCTTTAACCCTGTATCTGTTAATTTTTGTAATTCCATGTCCCTGTTACATTGTAGCTCATTCGACTGGCTGCAATTTTTCCCTTTCTGCCTGTCCTTCCACACAAGCTCCCTACCAGCTGACTCTATTTCTACCCCAACCACCTCTTCCTCTGCCTCTTCACTTTGATTCCCCACCCTCTAGTGAAGATAATTTAAACCTCTAACAGCATTAGAAACCACCCCTGTCAGGATATTCCCCTTTCAGTTTAGGTGCAGTCCATCCCTTACCCAAAAAAAAGGTTCAAAAGGTCCAAGACCCTAAAACCCTGCCCCTTACACTATCTGCTCAGCCACTCATTAGTTTGCACAATCTTCCTGTTCTGAACTTCCCTAGCTAGTGGCACCAGGAGAAAGCCAAAGATGACCACCTGGAAGGTCTTGCTATTCAGCCTCCTTCCTAACTCTCTAAATTTACTTCACAGGACCTATATCCCACTCCTCCCTATATCATTGGCACCAATATGTATCACAACCTCTGGTTACTCACCCTCCCCTTCAAGAATATTCTGCAACTACTCAGAGACATTCTGGACCCGAGCGCCGGGGAGGCAACACATTATCCTGGAGTCTCATTTGTAGTCACAGAATCTCCTATCTGTTCCCCCTAAATATAGTCCCCTATGATTTAACGCTTCCCTTCTGATGATCTCGCTTCACCTCCCCTTACTTAATTTGTCACCACTCAGATAATTATCTGCCTTCCTCACTTCCTACAGTTTCATCACCGATATATTCACCCACTTTCCGAATTTTGCCAAGTCACCTTGCATATGCTTGGAATCTTCCTCGCAGCTCATATTCCCACCCAGCTTAGTGTGATCTGAAAACATAGAGATATTACATTCAATTAATTCATCTAGATCAGTAGTTCTCAACTTTTTCTTTCCACTCACATATCACTTTAAGTTTTCCCTATGCCATAGGTGCCCTGTGATTAGTAAGGGATTGCTTAAGGTGGTACGTGGGTGGAAAGTAAAAGTTTGAAATCCACTATTTTAATCATGCCTAATTGACTCGTTATGTGGATGGTTTCATAACTCCAAAGGAAATGGACCAATTACAATTTTTCTCAAGCAAAATATTTCAGTAACAATTGGGTCTGGAGCAGTGATTCTCAACCATCCCTTCCCACTCACATACCTCCTTAAGCAAACCCTTACTAATCACAAGGCACTGATGGCATAAGGATTACTTAAAGTGGTATGTGAGTGGAAAGAAAAAGGTTGAGAAATACTGATCTAGATCATTAATATATGTTGGAAATAGCTGGGTTCACAGCACAGAACCTTGTGGTACCCCACTTGTAACTGTCTGCCAATCTGAAAAGGAGCCATTATCACTTTTTGCTTTCTGCCAACATTTTTTTTTTAACCATATCAATGTATTACCTCCTATACCATGTTCTTTCAATTTGCACCCCAATCTCTTGGGCAGGACCTTATCAAAGTTTTTTGAAACTCCAAAAACACCACATCAAGTGATTTACTTTTGTCCACTCCATTGGTTATATCCTCAAAAACTCTAGTATTTCCAGAATATTTTGTGTGAGAAGACATATCCTTGTTCCCTAGTGTGAATTTCCCTGATTCTGACTGCAAGGGATGTACATTTGCTTGAACTAGTCCTTTCTCTTTACAAACCTATAAAGAGTTTTGCAGTCAGTTTCTTTGTTCCTTGCAATTTTCCTCTTGGACTCCATTTTCATCCTTCTAATTAGGCTCTGCTGAATTCTAAATAATTCTCAGTCCTCAGCTTTCCAAGACACTTTATATGTACAATGTATTACATATAATATTTGTATTAGTGGGCAAATGAATGATAGTATTTCAGGCAAGTCAGGGAATGTGCAGAAGAAAATAAAAAGGCACATCCGTAGGAGTAATGCAAATGGGTATTTAATGGTTGGTTTTGTTTGATTTTCTTTGGGTGCCTGCCTACATTTTGTCATTCCTGATGAAGGGCTCAAGCCCAAAATGTTGGCTATGTATCTTTATCTTTGCTCTCTAAAGTACACTGTTTGACCTGGTGAGTTTCTCCAGCATTGTGTTTTTACTTCAATCACAGTGTTTGCAGTCTTCCACATTTTACTACTTAATTGTTGGTGCGGACTGTGGGCTCAAGGGCCCTGCTGTATAGTTTTATGCATTAGCTGTTATGATTTAAGAACAGTTTGTAGTTCTCAAGTTCCCAGGGTATTATTGCTTTCAGTCTCCTGGGGAAACTACTGTCAATGACTTACTGTCAGGGTGGAGAACTCTTCAGCCAGTTCAGCAGCGCAGCTGCTTTGATTACATCATTGTTCCAGGATACTACAGATCCCCTCCAGATGGTGCCAGACTGTTCATGTCATTGGAAAAGATGAAATCCGTGCCAAGCCCATTTAATCTAAGCACCCTTCAAGGTCAGCAGCAAACACTATTCCTCGCAAATAACCAGAAAAATCCAGGTCGACGTTGAGTAGGGGAGTACTTTGCCATTACACAACTGAAGAGGATAGAATATCAGGGCCAAGAAAGGAGGAACAAACCATGAGAATTCAGATCAGAGTGGGGAAAGGGAAAGAAACTCATGTTATTGTTCAAACTTCTTTGCCCCAAAGAAGTTGCCTGGTTTCCAGTGTCCAGCCAGTTGTTTTAGCAAACACCTTTGGTCCATCTGCCGCAACATCCAGGATCTGCCAGTAGCCAGCCACTTGAATTTCACTTCTCATTACCGTACCAACATGTTTGCCTGTTGCCTACTGTTCTGCCAGGATGAGGCCAAACACAAATTGGAGGACCAGCACCTTGTTTGTGTCTTGGGAATCTCTATCCAGATGGTATCAACATCAACTTCTCTAATTTCTAGTAACTCCCTCCTTGTTTTCTCAACCTACACCCCTTCCTTGCTTTTCACTGTCTCTGACCTCATTCCTTCTCCTTTCTCTTTTCTCTCCCCTGCCATCCCTTCCTCCTGCTCCTCACCCTCTTTTCCTTCCACCCATCAGTACATATTCCTCAGTCATTTTAGCTTGTTATTTTTCCCATTTCTTCACCACCTATCACCTACAACTTATGCTCCTGTCACTACCACCACCTTTTTCTTTGGACATCTAGCCATTTTTTGCTAGTCCAAAAAGGGTTTTGGCCTGAAACTTTAACAGATGCTGCCTGGTCCATTAAATTCCTCCAGCATTTTGTGTTGGTCCAGTTCTTTTAGTGATTGTGTTTCCAAAGAATATGACAGAGTAAGAGCCATGGGAAATTTTGACAGTTCCGCAATCAAAAGAGCAATAGTAACATTAAAGTTGGGAAAGTTTGCGACTTAAAGTGAAACCAAGAGGCAGTATTTGCTCCACTTAGTCTTCTCAGAGAAAGCAGAGCTGGGACCTGCTACTAAAGTTAACTGCTGGCCACACCATCCAGCACACGCTCTGTCCTCATTGCTGCCATCAAGAAAGAGGTCTAGGTGTCACAAGACTCACACCAACAGGTTCAGGAACAGCTGCTCCCCCTCCACCATCAGACTCCTCAACTATAAACTCAATCAGGAACTCATTTAAGGACTCTTACTTGTACACTTTATTGATTTTCTTTTTTTATTCTCTCTGTATTGCAGTCAGTTTGTTTACATTCGCTATTTACAGTTCTTTATTTGTTTACATGTATATGCTGTGTACAGTTTTTTTGCACTATCAATTAGTGGTAATTCTTCTGCGCTTGCAGGAAGAGGAATCTCAGGGTAGTATGTAATATCATGTAGGTACTCTGACAATAAATCTGAAATCTGCGGCAATGCATCTGACATTCTGCGAGCAGTGAAAGGGCCGGGCCAGGGTGGGGTGGGGTGGGGGGCGCACAGGGATCCTCAATGCTGGCACAACGTGGTGACCCAATCAGGAATGGTCAATTAATGGTCAGCATTGATCAGGAATGGTCAATTAATGGTCAGCATTGGTCAGGAATGGTCAATTAATGGTCAGGAATGGTCAATTAATGGTCAGCATTGGTCAGGAATGGTCAGCATTGCCAGCCACAACCCAGAAATGATAATAAAGCTTATTCTATTATAAATACACATGTACATAAACTCAATAAGAATCCAAGCAGTTTTCACTAGATTGAAAAATGACAAATGCAACTCCTTTATTTAAGCAAAAAAGGAAGAAGACAGAAAACTACAGAACCAGATAGCTTCTTTCCTTTGAAACATCTTAGAAACTATTATTAATGACATTAAAGCAGGGCACTTAGAAAAATTGAAGAAAAAGTTGACATAGTTATGCAATTCACACAAATGATTTGTTTAAAAGGCACCAAAAATGTTGTGAAGGGAGGTTACTGAAGTGGTATAGAAAGATTACTTCAGTAGGGAAAGATCTGGCAAATGGACTATAATGTGGGAAGGCATGGAATTGTTTATCTTGTCAAGAAACATAAAGCATGAAACATAAAGAGTGGAGAGACTTACTAGGATGTTGCTGGGACTTCAGGAATTGAGTTACAGGGAAAAGTCAAACAGGTTAGGACTTTATTCCCTGGAGCGTAGAAGATGAGGAGAGATTTGATGGAGTTTTACAAAATTATGAGGGGTATAGACAGTAAATGCAAACAGGCTTTTTCCACTGAGGTTGGGTGAGATACAAACCAGAGGACATTGGTTAAAGATGAAAGGGGAAAAGTTTAGGGAGAACATTAGGGAGAACTTTTTCATACAGAGAGCGGTGGGAGTTTGGAACAAGCTACTAACTGAAGTGGTAAATGCGGGCTCACTTGGAACATTAAGAAAAATTTGGACTGGTACATCATGGATGGAAGGGATTTTGGAGGGCTATGAACTGGGTAGAGGTCAATGGAATGAGGCAGATTAATAGTTCAACACAGACTAGAAGGGCTGAATGGCCTGATTTCTGTGCTGTAATGTTCTATATTATCCAAATGCAGAGAGACTGCAGATCTCCACACTTCAGATGGATCGGGATGTCATTGTGCATGATTTATTGAAGACTAGGAAGCAATTACAATAATTAGGAAAGCTAACAGAATTTTATCACATACAGTATCTGGCTCAGGAATACAAAATGTTAACATTAAGCTCAGAAGAGAAACTGGAGAAGTTCCAGCTATGATTGAATTGTTGAAAGTGGAACCGAGGAATTGTTGCCTCTCCGAGATGGACACAGGAAGGAGGATTCCAGCAAATTTGTAGTCAAATTTTTCAAAGGATGCAAGGAAATGACAGATTAAAATGATTATGAGAGGAAAGGGAATTGGAAATGCAACCTGTTTCTCAAGACCAAAGATGGGTAAAAGATTCTTAAATTTGAAGGGAGAGGAATGGGAGGAGGGATGGATGAAGGGGATCACACTGTGGATCAGCATTGCATTGGAATTCGAAGCTTTCATTGGAGACTTTGGTAGGTCATGAAAATGAGGCGGGGTTTGAATAATCTAGGCTCAAGATCAGGGAATTGGGGAAGGGACTGGTGTGTAGGACAAGACACAAGAAATAAAAGCCCAGGGCTGCACTGATTAAACCAGGTTTGTCCTGCTGCAGCCCAACAACGATCACTCCCCCGAAAATATGGTCATCCGTTTCCTTCAATAATGCAAAAGGAGCAATGCACAGGAAATTAAGTCACTGTAAGTGCCCCCTGCCAATGAAATATCCAGAGGCAGCAAGTTGAATTTCCCAAGTGAAACAGAAATGGATGTTATCATATACCTCTTCAGATTTTAACCATCTAACATTGAATTTAAAAAGCATATAAATGAAGGACACATCTATACAACTTGATTGTACATACATCTTTATAATAAATGCTGTATGATAGTGCAATAAGTGATCTTCCTCCTTAAGATGCAACGCTGCTGGTGATTAAATGATTCTTACTCAGGCATCCTGAAACAGCAAATGCAGTTGCACACATTGAACTTTAAATGTTGGTATTTCTACAGTATTTGCTCTAACATTTAATAATCAAGCCTCTACACAATCATTCATGCCACAAACATATCGCAGTCCTGGATTACTGTTCATTAAATTATTTCTACCTTGGAATCTGAAGATACGAATAACTGCATAATTATCATTTGCTAACATTTTAAAACTATTCTTTAAACTATATTAACCAGTTAATGCCAATTTTTATGTGAGATTCAAGCCCCCCCCCCACCCATCACAGCCTTTTACCCATCAATTTTTAACAAAACCCGTCCTCGTTTGAAACCTTTAAATATTTGTGTTTTATTATTTTAATTCCATTTTTCTCAGCCACTGCCTTGGACTACAAGTTCCACATTTACACCAACTCTGGATGAGATGGTTTCTTCTGGATCTTTATTGGTGACTTATAATGTGCCTCTTGTATTTTTCTCCACCAAGGGAATATTAAAATACCATTAAAATAAATAACTTCAAAGGTTTTTTTTGTCATCTTCCAGCTTTCTCTTTTCAAACAAAATCAGATTCAACCTACAGATTGTCTTCTTGTGACTTCAGACTTCATCAGTATGAATTTTTTTACATCCATATTCTATTTATAAATTGGCAACTGTTAACAGTACACGATACTCCTTGTGTAGTCTAATCAATGTGCATGCAATTAGCACCTCGTCACTACTTCTGTTCCAGAAAATAAATCCTTCTTTTCTGATTTTAAGCAACTTTGTCATTAATTTTAGCATTTTAGGTGATTAAAATGAAATCAATTTCCACTTTTTAAAAAAAAATCACTATATACCATATTTTTCTATTTGTTAATAACTTTTAAACAATCACTTTTCACTGTTACAGCCTTTAAAAATGTGTAGCAGTGTATTTTGATCATCATTGCCCACAAACAACATGCAACAAACAGTCAATTAAAAAATGAAACTGTGAAGTCATGGATGGAGCTTCTTAAAGTGAAATGCATATTACTCTTGGGAAAGCTTTTATCTGAAACCTTAATCTTGCTGCAGCAAAGGGGTTAAAGCTGCATGAATCTATGTTTATAATGATAACAAAATCCTATTAAATTGCATAAAACAAGCATAGCAACAATTAGGACTAGATTTAGCATGGATTAACAAAGGGGCTAGTTAGGGGAAATATTGATACATTGCATTACTTAAAGGAAGACCCAATCATCAAGATACTAAAGAAAATAAGATTAGGAAAAGGGGGCAGAGAACTCAAAACATAAATAGCTTGTGTTAATCCAGTGCAAATTGAATGAAGAGCTCACCAGACAATCTTCCTTTGTTGCGTCCCTTTGAGTTTATCTTTGAAAGTGAGACAAGCACTGCTGAGGTCACTTTATTTATAAAGGATCAAGCCGATTGCAATGAAGTTCCTTGCAATAAGATTTGTGTCTTCATTCAAAATACACAGTTCACACGGAGATCCTTCCAAGGAAACAATCGTGAAAGTTCTTTTTTTAAACGATCATTATCTCTATCAAAGCCCAGCCAGCAGAAGCAAACATCTCCTGAAATAATCGGAATAGAATGCAGCGTTCAAGGACAAATCTACAGAGAGAAAAGTAGAATAAATCCTCAACAACGGGTGCGATTAGTGCAAATCTCTGAGATGTAAGCAAGCAGCATTCTGCAGAGTAAATAATCATGTTGCCCTTTCTAATACTACAGTTTTTTATCATGCAATCTCATAGGATGTCCGTCAGAGGACACAGAATGTATTCGTCTTTGAAGAATATAAAAAATTCTTAACTGGGTGATAACAGTGTTCACTGGATTCCTTTCGTGAACATTTCCCTTTCTATGTAAAGTTTATTGTAAAAAAAATCAGCTTTGATTTCCTATCCCTTTGGTTATTGTTAAGAATGTAATAATTTCATTTACACAGTAGCGATCAGTTATAGAAAGCTTGGACTTCAGTAAAACAGACTGAATCCAGATTTAATGGATATTCTGATACTTGGATATTAATCAGTTGGTAACATTGAATGTCCAGATAAACAACAGAAAAAGAAACTACATAACAGTCCCTGCTGAGAGGTTGGCATCTTGTTTACTAGTCTGTGTACATCATTAAAAGATTTTGAGTCTTATTTATTTTCACTTACCATGACTCACCACTGCAGCAGCAGCCAAGTCTCAGCAGCGTTACAAGAATGATGCACCACTAGAGGACAGTCATTCATTCAACTGCGCAAATCGCATGGAATGACACAACAGCACATTGCTGATTCAGGTCTATTCCCATTCCTTGCCACAGAAGATATGTTTTGATTCAGCAAATAAGGGCACCCATTGTCATACAACTATTTCAATCCATTAATATAGCCAGTAGTCATGCCACTTAAAGCATGTCAAATCTAGTTTTAGAAACCACACCTCCTGATTTTTGGACAGGTTAAAATGTCATGTCATCAAAATGAAACTGGAAAGGGAGAAATTATCTGTGAAAAACTTACTTTCAGTCTTTTTAGACAACTAGTTAGATTTTAAATGTCAAAGGTCAATATTATGAGATTGGCTGTTTCTACAATACTAATTCTAATTAGACACCACCTTCCTGAGAGATCCATAAAAATCACGTTACTAAGTTTCTGGCTTTCAATTACTGAACTCCCTTGTGACACCAATTATCACAGGAAGTTTCTCACAGTAGGTCCCACATCAAGGTTTAGCAGATTTCATTTGGTTTCCAAGACCAACAGCATTATGTTTTTGTCAAAATAACAGATGCTGTTCTCCCAGAAGGATTGCCCAGGACAACTGGTTTCCCCATTATGTTCATTGTACATATCTAAACCACGGCTGCACAGAGTGTTTTGTTCACAGAAGGGGATTGAAGAACCAGACGACATAGGTTTAAGGTGATGGGAGAAATTTAGTAGGAACCTGAAGAGTAATACCAGGATAGTGTGATATTCACCACCCCCCCCACCCCCTCAATCCGGGTTCTTGGGTCCAGGATATTTTTTGAATGAGTGCAGAATATTCTTAAGGGGAGGGTGAGCAGCCAGTGTTTGTGGGGTAGATTCCGACAAAGTAAATTTAGGGAAGAGGCAAAAGAGAAAGACCTCCATGGTGATAATGTCTGGACTGCTCCAGATGTCATGAGCCAGGGAAGGGCAGAAAAGAACAGGAAGATAATGCAGGCAAATATGTATTTCAAGGTCAGATCATTGGAACCTTTCCTAGGGAAGGGGTGTACCTGAATGTGAGAAGAACCAATATCTTGGCTAGGAGGTTTGCTAATGCTGCTGGTGGTGGGGGTGATAGGGGTGGTGGTGGTGGTGATGGTGGGGGTGGTGGTGTTGGGGTTAAACTAGATTTGCAAGAGGTGGGAACCAAAGTGAGGAGGCAGAGGAAGAAGTAGTTGGTGCACAAGTAGGGACAGCTGGTAGGGAGTTTGTGTGGAAGGACAGGTAGATAGGGCAAAGTTACAGCCATAGGGATGAGTTGCAATGCAACAGGGACACAGAGTAAAAAGTAACAAATAAAGGGCTAAATGTTTTGTTCTTAAATGCACATATTTTAAGAAATAAAGCAGATGACCTTGTAGTACAGCTACACATTGGCAGGTATGATGTTGTGGCCATCACAGAGTTGTAGCTAAAGAATGGTCGTCATTGGGATCTTAGGGTGTACAGTGTATCGATAGGATTGGCAGGTAAGCAGAGGGGGAGGTGTGGCTCTGTTGCTAAAGAATAACATTAAGAGAGGTGACATAAGATTAGAATATATAGAATCATTGTGAATTGAGTTAAGAATTGGGAAGGATAAAAGCACACTGTTGGCAGTTATATACAGACCTCCAAACAGTAGCCAGGATGTGGACAACAAATTACATCAGCAAATAGAAAAGGTGTGTTAGAAGGGCAATGTTATGGTAGTCACGGGGATTTATGACATGCAAATAGATTGAGTAAACAAAGTTGGGACTGGGTCTCAAGAGGGAGAATTTGTAGAAAGCTTATGAGATGGCCTTTTAGAGCAGCTTGTTGATGAGACCACGAGGAGATCAGCTGTACTGAATTGGGTGTTGTATCATGGACCAGAGATGTTTAGGGACCTTAGAGTAAAGGAATAATTTGAGGGCAGTGATCACAATATGATTGAGTTCAATTTGAGATTTAGCAAGGAGAAACTGAAGTCAGATGTGTTGATATTTCAGTGGAGTAAGAGGAATTACAGTGGCATGAGAGAGAAACTGGCCATAATACATTGAAAGTGGGCACTAGTAGAGAAAGTGGCAGGCCAGCAATGGATGGAGTTTCTGCAAGAAATGAGGAAGGTGTGGGATAGATACATAACAAAAAGAACAAAATATTCAAATGGGAAAATGTCACAACTGTGGCTGACCAGGGAAGTCAAAGCCAACATAAAAGCAAAAGAGGGCATACAAGGAAGCAAAAATTAGTGGGAAGTTAGAGAATTGGGAAGTTTTTAAAAACTTGCAGAAGGTAACTGAAGGTAACATGGTACAAGGTAACTGAAAAACTCATAAGGAGGGAAAAGATGAAGAATGAAAGTATCTAAAGAGTAAAAGAGAGGTGAGAGCAGATATAGGACCACTAGAAAATGATAAAGGGAGACAAGGAGATGGCAGAGGAACTAAGTGAGTATTTTGCACTAGTCTTCACAGAGGAAGATATTAGCAGTGTGCCAGATGTCCAAGAGAAGTGAGTGCAGTTACTATTTCAAGAGAAAAGATGCTCAGAAAGCTGAATAGTCTAAGGGTGGATAGTTTCCTCGACCAGGTGGATTGCACCCTTGGGTTCTGAAAAGGTAGTGTTAGAGATTGTAGAGTCATTTCAGAAATCAATAGATTTTTTGGTATGATCCCAGAGAACTGGAAAATCACAAATATTACCACACTATTCAAGAAGGTAGGGAGGCAGCAGAATGGAAATTATAGATCAGTTAGCCTGACGTCAGTGGTTGGGAAGATGTTGTAGTCGATTGTCAAAGATGCGGTTATGGAGAACTTGGAGGCGCATGACAAGATAAGCCAAAAGCCAGCATTCCCAATTTTGACAGAGTCCCAGATCCTATTTTTTAAAAACTCTTTCTCCTTCTGCAGCTAAATATTTTCAGCATTTTTTGTTTCTGATTTCTAGCACCAATTTTTTTTATTTCCAGCTTCTCCAGGACCAAAACAGTTCAAGAAGGTGGATAATTAAGAATGGGTAATAAATGCTGGCCTCGCCAGTGATGCCCAAAATAGTTCAAGGAAAAAGGAAACTGAGAGAAGAAAATAAAATCCTTCATAGAGCCAGGAGCTTTAGCAGTTCACCACTGAATCATATGCAGGCAGAGTAACAGTTCCAATATCTTGGATTCCACCACTTCATAAACTCCACTGCTTTCTTCCCAGAGGGTCATTTTTCATCCTCTTTGCAGAGCTTAATTTTATAGATCAAAACACATTACAGGCTCTTCAGCCCACAATTTTGTGCTGATCTATGTAATAAACCCATCCCTTCCCTGCCTCACATTTATAGCCTATTTTCATATATTCATATATATATATGTTTTGAAATGTCCCTATTGTACTAACCTCCATCACCACCCCCAGCAATACATTGCAGACACCCAGCACTCTGAGTAAAAAGACTTGCCTCTATCATCTCCCCTAAACTGACCTCAACTCATCTTTAGCAGATGTCCTCAGGTATTTGCTATTGTCACACCAGGAAAAAGGTGCTGGCTGTCCACCCTATCCAAGCCCCTGATATACCGCTACCTCTATTAAGTCACCGTTCATCCATTGTCACTCCAAAGAGAAAATTCCTGGCTCTCTCAACCTTGCTTCACAAGACATGTACTCCAATCCCGGCAACATCCTGGTAAATCTTTTCTGCACCTTTTTTATAGCATCTGAACATTGTTCCAGTAACAAGGTGACCAAAACTGTATGTAACACTCCAAGTGTGGTCTAACCAGAGTTTTAGAGAGCTGCCACATTTTTTCCACGGCTCTTGAATTCAATTCACTGATGAATGAAGGTCTGTACACCATACGCCTGATTAACCACTCCATCCTGTTAGAAATAGAAGTACCTTTAAAGAAATTGCTCGAGACAAAAATTGAGAACAAAGAACATTTATTTTACAACAATCCAAAGTTGGGTGCTTCCCCTTACCCTGGGAATACACACATACACTGGGGCTCACCCAACTTTTATACAGTTGATTTCAGTATAGGAATACCCTCCCCCTTACATTCTTCTGCCTCCTGCTGGAGAGGTTTGGCATTAGGCAATCCTTCCTGCCTACGTGCAGTTTCAGTATACTTGGAGGACCAGGGGGTATCCTGTCGGTGTCCCTTCATGTAATTGTCCTTATTCACACCTTCCTGATTCTTGGTATGCAGAGTTGGCTCATCCTGTCTAGGGTTGGCTAATTTAATATGTATAAATCTGTGTAAGGTTAGCTAATTAGATATGTAGGACTTGGTACTTCTGTCCAGGGCTAAGAGACCCTTATCTGATCCAGACTACCTCAACTTCCTACATTCTATTGTTCCTTACCACTCCTTATCTTAGTCTTATGGTGGCTCTTGTCACAAAGACTAGAAGATTCTTATGTTAATCGTGCTGACTCTGCTTTCCTGCATCCTAATCCCCAAGCTCATCCTGTTTGTACTGGTTACAGCCATTAACTGATGTATGAATTTTAGTTTCCTTCATGTTCATAATTTTAGATCAGTTTTCCCATCTCTCACAATCCACTTGTGCAACAACCTTAAAGGATCTCTCTGTTCCTCCACACTGTTCAGAAGCCTGCAATTAAGCATATACCGGCCTTCAATTTTGACCTTCCAAAGTGCATCATTTCACACATATGGATTGAATTCTGCAACTAACTCTTCATCCTATCTATATCCTATCTATATTCTGTTGTAACCCACAACATTTGACACTATCCACCACACCTCCAATCTTAATATCATCGGCAAACTTACTGACCCACCCCTCCAGGCAACTGATGAAAATCACAAAGAGCAGAGGGTCCCATAAAAAAAATCCCTATGGAATACCACTAGTCACTGACCTCCAGCCAGAATATGCTATAGTGCCAGTTGCCTACACTTCCAATCCCTCCTGTCAGCCAACTTTTGCTTTCTGCCTTTCATGCAGCAGCTGACTGCTAAAATGCAGGGGGTGGGGGAGGGGGAACCCTGAAATCATAATATCTAAACTCTCCCACCTTTTTACTGAAATTCAGTGAAAACTTAAATGGGAAAAAAAAAGAGAACCGATTATAAATTGAGAGGTTACATTTTCTTTCTCATTTGAATTTACATTTTTAAATGTGTTGAATTACGAGAAGAGATGGCAAGAGGAAGTAAAAGGAGGGTCAATAGCAAATTGAAAGTGGTGCTTCCTTGCCTCCTACCTTTAGAAGAAACAAATAAAAATGGGTGAGTAGGTTAATGATTCAAGTGTTGCAAATGGAAGGCAGGGAGGAAACTAGCAAGTGAAGGGAATGGTATTGAAGTATGGATCAACCATGCAGTTCCTCAAGGTGAATTTACTTTGTCATAAAAATACCCAGCCCAAGGCTCAGAACCTACCAAATAGGCTTGTGTTTCACACAGGGTTGGGAATAATATTAGATAGGGAAAATGTAGCCGGCGAAGTACGCTGCTCATTTTTTACCAATTACTGGGTGCAACTCCAAAGGATTTAAGATGCAGCACATTTTGTCATTTCATAGGAAAATCCATTCTGAATCTTCTTGTGACCATAACAAAGGCTAAATTGGCTTTTTAATATTAACTATCCAGAAATAGTCAACTAAATCCAAAGGTTGCTCCAGATATTTCTGCTCCACGCGTTTTTCCCAACCTTTCCAGTACATCCTGCTTCTTTTTCCTTCAAATATTTATTCATTCCCCTTTGTGCCAAACCATAACTTGTGATTGAATCCCACATCCCTGAGTTTTTCATTGATAGCCCCATTTGTAAATATTAAAGGCACCTATTAGGCAGGCCATCACTCTGGAGAAAACTGTCCTCTCTTTCCTGATTTTGTTGACTATCACAAATTCTGACCACAGGATGGCAGTGCTGAACACTCATCCTTCCATGCAGTTTTTCACTGAAAGCCCCATTTGTCAACACCCCCTCAATACATGCCTAGTGGAAATACTTACCTGTAGGAAAGAAAGCAGACCTAACATATCTGGTCAAAAACACTTCTTCAGAATTGAGGATCTGAGGGGCAATACACATCTCCCATTAGTTTTTCTCCTACGCTTGTTTTTTTGTAGGACACAAAAGCCACTTATTAAGCTGCAGAAAGGATGGTTTTGGAGAGGGGGTAGGTTGTGAGGGGGGGAATGTCTCTGATAGGGTAAAGCATGAGTGACCATGGGGATAAACTTTAAACAAAGCTATCTGGTCAATGAGAGGAGTTAGTGAGAGAGAATACAGAAAAACAATCAGAAAACGTTGGAAATATGCAGATCAGACTTGCATCTGAGTATTTCCAGCATTTGCTGTTCGCTTTGTTAGACAAAGAACATAGGTGTGGTGAAATGAAGGACAGGAAGACCTGCCCAGCAGGTCAAGCTTGCTATTTAAAACTAAACAAGCCAAGCTACTATCACAGATGGATGACAAAGTTACTTGAAATTGTAAAATTACAAAACCATGCACATAACGAGTCAATGAGGTACGATAAAAACAATGGTTTTCAAACATTTTTCTTTGCACTCAATTTCCACCTTAAGCAATCCTTTACTAATCACAGAGCACCGATGGCATAGGAGAGTACTTAAAGTGGTAGGTGAGTGGAAAGAAAAAGTTGAGAACCACTGTGCTAGATTTTAAATTGGAGGTTACAAACTGGAGACTGCAGATGCTGGAACCTAAAGTCTTAATAAAGGGTTTTGGCTCATGTCGTCAACCACTCTTTTTCTCCCACTGATGCTGTTCAACCCTTTGAATTCCTTCAGCAGATTGTGCTCAGTTTTAACAGGAGGAATAAGCAGATTTTCAGATTTGAATGTTTAATGAATGTTTTGACAATACAGGGGGAAAACAGAGGGGTAGTAAAGAATTACAATATACACATTAAACCTGGCAGTACATCACTGAATAATATCTCCATGTGATGATATATAAATAGACATGAGGAGAAGTTAAGGGAGGCAGTCAAGGTCAGTGAACAATGATGGAGGTTCTGTGAGAGTGAACTGTTTTGTTACCTGAGTCATTAGCCCTACTTTGCTCATTGCTATGCCTTTCTGTACGTATGACTTCTTCCTCTCCTGGAGTAACCACTCTATTTAGCTGATCCTAGTCACTTGGTGGACTGTGCATTTAACATGACGCTAATATTGCAAAACTTGTTTGCTGTATCCTACCCTCTCTTACTATTTAGAATGGTATATATACAAACAGGACGGTCTGCATCTGAGCAGGGCCGGGACCAATGTTCTTGGGGGTTTGTTTGCTACCGCTGTTGGGGAAGGTTTAAACTAATGTGGCAGGGGAATGGGACTAAGTCCAGAGAGTCAGTGGGGTATAAAATGAGAATAGAAGCAAAAGGTAGCAAGGTGAAAAGCATTAGTGGCAGGCAAGTAAAAGCAGGGGGGGAATATCAAAAGGAGCTATTTATTTACATAATGGTGAAAGGGATAAGAGTGTGACTAAAGAAAGGCTTTGTGTCTCAATGCAAGGAACATTTGTAATAAAATGGAGGAATCGAATGTGGAGATAGCTATTAATAACTATGATATAGTTGGGATCACAGAGACGTGGCTTCTGGGGAATGTGACTGGGAGCTCAACATTCAGGGTTACTCGACATTCAGGAGGGATAGACAGAATGGAAAAGGAGGTGGAGTAGCCTTGTTGGTTAGGGAAGAGGTGAATGCCATAGAAAGGAAGGACATCAGTGTAGAGGATGTGGAATCCATATGGTAGAGCTGCGAAACATGAAGGGGCAGTGACGCTAATGGGAGTAGTGTACAGGCCGCCTAATGCAGCAGTGAGGTTAGTGAAGGAGTCATGAAGGAAATTGGTAATGTGTGCAACAAAGGCACGGCAGTTGTAAGGGGTGACTTTAATCTACATGTAGATTCGGTGAACCAAATTGGTAAGGGTAAGGTTGAAGAGGATTTCTTAGAATGTATGCAGGATTGTTTTCTAAATCAGCATGTTGAGGAACCCACGAGGGAACGAGCCATTCTAAACTGGGTATTGAGTAATGGAGAAGGGTTAATTAGCAATCTTGTTGTGAGGAACCCCTTCGGCAAGAGTGACCACAATAGGGTGGAATTCTTCATTAGGATGGAATGTGACAGAGTTGATATGGATACAAAGGTTTTGAACTTGAAGAGCGGTAACTTTGATGGTATGAGATGTGAATTGGTTAAAATAGATTGGCAAATGGTACTTAAAGGACTAACGGTAGAAATGTAATGGCAATCATTTAAGGATAGCTTGGAGCAAGTGCAGAAAATGTACATCCCAGTTTATACGAAGAATAAATCGAGGAGGGTAGCGCATCCGTGGCTAACAAGGGAGATCCGAGAGAGTGTCAAATCCAAAGAAGGAGCTTACAAATTAGCCAAAAAGAATAATATCCCTGATGATTGGGAGAAATTCAGAGTTCTGCAGAGGAGGACAAAAGGATTAATTAGGAAAGGTAAAAGGGATTATGAGAGGAAGCTGGCAGGGAACATAAAAAATTACTGTAAAAGCTTTTATAGATGCATTTAGAGAAAGAGGTTAGTTAAGACAAATGTGAGTCCATTGCGGACAGAAATGGGTGAGTTGATCATGGGGATCAAGGGTATGGCAGACTGTTTGAATGACTATATTAGTTCTGTCTTCACGAAGGAAGACATAACTAATCTACAGGAAATTGTTGAGGATCGGGGATCTATTGTTACGGAGAGACAAAAGGAAATAATTGTAAGTCGAGAAGTTGTATTAGTTAAATTGCAGGGATTAAAGGCAGATAAATCCCCGGGGCCGGATAGTCTGCATCCGAGAGTGCTGAAGGAAGTAGCCCAGGAAATAGTGGATGCATTGGTGATAATGTTTCAAACCTCTTTGGATACTGGATTAGTTCCTGAGGATTGGAGGGTGGCCAACATAACCCCACTCTTTAAGAAGGGAGGGAGAGAGAAATCGAAAAACTACAGACCAGTTAGCCTGACATCGGTAGTAGGGAAGGTGCTAGAATCGGTAATTAAGGATGCAATTGCAGTACATTTGGAAAGTAGTGGTATCATCGCACAGAGTCAGCATGGTTTTGTGAAGGGGAAATCATGTCTGACGAACCTAATAGAGTTTTTTGAGGATGTAACCAGTAGATTGGATAGGGGAGAACCAGACATGTGGTATATCTGGACTTTAGTAAGGCGTTTGATAAGGTTCTGCACAGAAGACTAGTGTATAAACTTAAAGAGCATAGTATAGGAGGTATGGTATTAAGGTGGATAGAGAATTGGTTGAGGGACAGGAAGCAAAGAGTAGGAATAAATGGGTTCTTTTCAGAATGGCAGCCAGTGACAAGTGGGGTACTGCAGGACTCAGTGCTGGGGCTGCAGTTGTTTACGATATATATCAACGACTTAGATGTGGAAATAGACAGCAGTATCTTGAAATTTGCAGACGATACGAAGTTGGGTGGCAGGGTTAGCTGCGTGGAGGATGCTAGGAGAGTGCAGGGTGATTTGGACAAGTTAGGCTAGTGGGCCAGGACGTGGCAGATGCAGTTTAATGTAGATAAATGCGAGATTATCCAGTTTGGAGGTAAGAACGGGAAAGAGGATTATTATTTAAATGGCATCTGTTTAGGAAAAGGGGAGATGCAGCGAGACTTGGGTGTTGCTGTGCATCAGTCGTTGAAAGTGGGTGTGCAGGTGCAGCAGGTGGTGAGGAGGGCAAATGGTATTTTGGCATTCATAGCGAGAGGGAGATCCTGCTGCAGCTGTACAGGGCCTTGGTGAGACCACACCTGGAGTACTGCGTGCAGTTTTGGTTGCCTTATCTGAGGAAGGATATCCTTGTCTTGGAGGGGGTGCAGAGAAGGTTCACTAGGCTGATACTGGGGATGGAGGGACTTGCATATGAAGAAAGGTTGGATAGATTAGGCTTGTATTCTCTGGAATTTAGAAGATTGAGGGGGACTCTTTTGAAACTCATAAAATTCTTAAGGGTTTAGACAGACAAGGTGCAGGAAGGTTGTTTCCAATGCTGGGAAAACCAGAACCAGAGGCCATAGTTTAAGGATAAGGGGGAATTTTTTTAGGACTGAGAGGAGGAAAAATTTCTTCTCTCAGAGAGTGGTAAATGTGTGGAATTCTTTGCCACAGGAAGTAGTTGAGGCCAGTTCCCTGTCAATATTTAAGTGTAGGTTAGATTTGGCCCTTGTGGATTAGGGGGTATGGGGAGAAGGCAGGAACCGGGTACTGATCAGCCATGATCATAATGAATGGCGGTGTAGGCTTGAAGGGCCAAATGGCCTACTCCTACACCTATTTTCTATGTTTCTATATGATGAGGGAATTTGGGGAGGGGGGAGAGAGAGAGAGAGAGAGAGAGAGAAGAGAGACGGACAGACAGACTGTAGCACAATCAATAACCATAAACAGACTCAAAGTGAGTGATTAAAGGCTTTAATAACCTGAAATGTCAGACATATCTTTACAGACTGCTGGCCCGGATTCAAAGCTGATATGGAGGAAGGAGACTAGGGCTATCGGCCTTTATTTGCAATTTTACAGGGAGGAGTTCGGGAGGGGTTAGAGGGTCGGATGCAGTCCAGTCTGTACAGTGTAATGAGGTCATCTCCTGCACTACTGTGTTCCACTACATTCACCTCTTCTTTTCAGATAAAGTCCGGTGGGGTGAAGTCTTTCATAGTTCAAAGGTTCAGCTGATGCAGTCGCTTTATCCGTGCAGATAACAAGTTAATTAGGTACGATTAAAACAGTGGTTTTCAAACTTTTTCTTTCCACTCACACACCACCTTAAGCAATTCTTTTACTAATCACAGAGCACCTATGCAGCAAAGTGGAAAATTGACTAACTCATCATGGGTGTATGAGGCAGGACCAATGTAGTTGTCAATGAGGAAGAGTTGAGGAGTCTTACCTGTAGTATGGATTGTTTCCCTTCTCCCCAGGCTTTTAATTCCTCCTTTATACTCATACATTGAAGACGCACTCAGGACCGAAATGTCAGTCATATATCTTTACCTCCAATGGACATTGCGAGACCTGGTGAGTTCCTCCAGCACTTGTGCATTTTTCCTCTCCCCCATTAACAGACAAAGGAGGAAAAACCCAACACCCAACCCCAACCAACCAATTTTCCCTTGCAACCGCTGCAACCGTGTCTGCCTGTCCCGCATCGGACTTGTCAGCCACAAACGAGCCTGCAGCTGACGTGGACATTACCCCTCCATAAATCTTCGTCCGCGAAGCCAAGCCAAAGAAAAAAAATTAACCAGACAATATCATATGCTGATCTCCTGTAACCCAACCCTATTATCTAATTGACAACTAGCGAAAGATTGGGGTGCTGCACATGCTCCACTTCTTATGGTGTGTGATGGTCAGGAGAAGTGCAAAGGGTGAAGAGAGTGTGGTGAATGGCCGATGTAGTGGGCAGGGTCTTCAGACGGTTGCCAGGTGGCACTGGGCAGAGATTGTCAGTTGGGCAGCATATGTCAAGAATGTTTCTGATTGGTGACCATTCTTTGACTACTCTGCACTTCCATTTGTCGTTTGAATAAAATCAAAATATAAAATGGCAGATGCTGGAAATCTGAAATAAAATGCATTTCCATTTGAATCAGAAAATATAGGAAAGCAGTCAGCAGGTAAGGTAGGTATCATCTATGAAAAAAGAAACAGATCTCCTAGGTCCTCCAGCGTCAAAGAGGATTGTTGTCAGTATTTAGATGGTTTTTCATTTTGTATTATTATATTTTGCCATTTGTATAATTTAAGGTATAGGGAGGGGAGGGAATAAGGAGGGGGGAAAAAAGGACTGTAAATCACATCTCCATCGGGCACACAAAACTCAAAACGGTCAACCAGTTTACCTATCTCGGCTGCACCATTTCATCAGATGCAAGAATCGACAATGAGATAGACAACAGACTCGCCAAGGCAAATAGCGCCTTTGGAAGACTACACAAAAGAGTCTGGAAAAACAACCAACTGAAAAACCTCACAAAGATAAGCGTATACAGAGCCGTTGTCATACCCACACTCCTGTTCGGCTCCGAATCATGGGTCCTCTACCGGCATCACCTACGGCTCCTAGAAAGCTTCCACCAGCGTTGTCTCCGCTCCATCCTCAACATTCATTGGAGCGCCTTCATCCCTAACGTCGAAGTACTCGAGATGGCAGAGGCCGACAGCATCGAGTCCACGCTGCTGAAGATCCAGCTGCGCTGGGTGGGTCACGTCTCCAGAATGGAGGAGCATCGCCTTCCCAAGATCGTGTTATATGGCGAGCTCTCCACTGGCCACCGTGACAGAGGTGCGCCAAAGAAAAGGTACAAGGACTGCCTAAAGAAATCTCTTGGTGCCTGCCACATTGACCACTGCCAGTGGGCTGATATCGCCTCAAACCGTGCATCTTGGCGCCTCACAGTTTGGCGGGCAGCAACCTCCTTTGAAGAAGACCGCAGAGCCCACCTCACTGACAAAAGGCAAAGGAGGAAAAATCCAACACCCAACCCCAACCAACCAATTTTCCCCTGCAGCCGCTGCAACCGTGTCTGCCTGTCCTGCATCGGACTTGTCAGCCACAAACGAGCCTGCAGCTGATGTGGACTTTTACCCCCTCCATAAATCTTCGTCCGCGAAGCCAAGCCAAAGAAATCATAGTACATGGAAAGAGAGTGTAATATTTTGTCTATTGGATTTACATGTGTCTTTGGAAAATCAAAAATAAAATATCCCAAAAAAAGAGATTAAAGACCCTTCAGAACAGTTGGAAAGATAAAAAATAATTTAAAAACATAATCTGCTGGAGGAACTCAGTGGGAGAAAAATAATGCTCAATGTTTCAGGCTAGAAACCTTCAGCAATATATTTTCACCCATTGGAGTTAAACAGAGTCTGCATACGCTGGGGTTGTAGTACAATACATGAAAGTGCTGGAGAAACTCTCCAGGTCAGTTTCTTCAGAGGAGAGGAGGAAGGAAGAAGCAGGGGTTCAGAGCACTATGACCGAGAGGTCATAGTAGGTGGGAGGGGTAGAATGGCTACCCGAAACGTTGGTTACCTTCTACTTCCTATAGATGCTGCAAGACC